>NC_082639.1:72845378-73148409 GCF_028023285.1 Balaenoptera ricei | reverse complement strand
TTGGACTACAGATTGGAATATAGTTGCAAAGAAGTGGACTTATCGTGTCAATGCAAAACAAATCAACTCAGAATGACAATTTCATATGGTTAAGCCCATTACAACTTTGCTGGACTTCTTTCATCTCTTCTGAGTATATGGCATGTCATTAATGTTACCAGCTGCCTGTCTTCTCTGAATACCAACAGCAGAGGGAAAAAACCCACCCTTAACAGCCACTGGCTCTCCTGTTTTCCACTTAGATAGCTATTGTACTGCCAAGGCAAATGTGAAACAGGCTCCCACAATAACAGCAATTTTCCAAATGCTCTGTTAATTTTCAGTAAACCAAAATAAAATGTGTTGTTATTTATTAAGAATATACACTACATATGGTTTCCAGATGATAAGTATTTCAGTAAAGTACCACACTGAGAACAATTTGAGTTGGCTTGAAAGCTGTACCCTTAGAGTAATAGGTATAGCCCAGGGTCAGAATTGTCACTTTTATTGGGTTAATTCAATGTTCATGGTTTACAGGCTATGATACAGGACTAGTGAAAAGTTTTTCCATGCCCAGTATCAGCTGCATTATACATGTAATTTTACATAAAATAGTAGTATCCCATATATCATTATTTATTCATAATGACGTTTACTAAACAACTGCATGGCACAGGATGATAGTGTAGTCTGGGGTGTAGAATATGCAGCACAGATTCCAAACACGAGGTCCGAGACAACTCCTTCAATTAAGTAAACTTTAGAAACAAGACATAGAAAAATATAATTTTACAGTTATCAGATAACATGTCATTTTTTCACAAATAGGATACAAAAATTTGAAGGATCTCAGGTTTGGGGACTGATCTGGGCTCCTTTGAGTGTAGTTTAATACATTAAAAATCTTTTCCATAACACTGGTCCCTGAGTCTTCACCTGGATTATGGGGAGCCCTGACTCACTCAGCTTTGATTTCTAGAACCTTCCACACTATGAGGGGAGGATGACTGCATCCAGCCAAAATTCTGGTGGTCAGAGGGCATGCTCTGGATCAGGCCCCATGTCTGGTATTTTCGTTATAAGCATCTCTGCTGTAGACATCTTTGCCACAAACATTTTCGCAGCACAGGTAATTGGCTGTAAAGCAATTTTGCCATAAAAGATGAAATGACTAGTTGACTGTTTAGTCTGACATACAAAAGTCATGATAGATGACAACAATATGTCCCAAGAGTTGGTTTCTTATTTTGAAACCCACTACATTGGAGGAGAAAGAAGCTGAGGCTGAGGGCCTGGAAGCTGCAGAGTTGCACCCACATTTTCCATAGAACATTGGAACGTCTGTCTATCGCAAACAAAGAACAGTGTAGAGACTTTCACAATGCAATACAAAGCTCAGTTACAAATATGCATCCTAGTATTTGGAAACTGATACCTCTCTTAATGAAGGAAGAAATTATAGTGAAAAAGGAAAACATGAACAAGGAGAGGACTCAACAAGCAGAAAAAAAGTATAAAACACTATGAACAAAAGACTTGGGAGACACGTATTTAAGTACAACTCACAAAGTAAAATCAGTTATTTATGCAATATGGGATCTCCACACATTTTAAATGTATTCAAATATTTTGTATTTCACAATAAAACCCTTTAAATTTTGTCATTCATTTCTCATGTTTCATTATGTCCTTTTTCATGTCCCTCTTTAATTTTTTGTTATATTATCTTTTATGACAAAATTGCCTTACAGCCAATTAGTTATGTGGCAAACATGTTTGCGGCAAAAATGCTTACGGCAAAGACGTTTAAGGCAAAGAAGTTCATGGTGAAAATACCTAGAACCATCTGGCCAGTGCTAGACTTCCGGTGAGGGCTGCCAGCCTTGGCTTTATTTCCTCTCCTCTGTGTTCCAGATCCTCACAGCATGGTCTTTGAACAAGGCTGGACAGGCCTTGCATCAGGCTCTCTCTCCCTGCAGGCCCTGCTGCTAGAAGTGAGCCCAGGCCAGACCGAGGTCCAACACCTTGTGAAGAGTCTGTGCTGTGTCAGCACCACCCATCCTGGGGTCACACCTTCCTTGTTCTCATGGGCTTTAGGTCACTCAGTTAGAATTCCAGTTTGGTTCTGGCTATTTACCTTAAAGAAAAGGAACTTATATTGCTTTTAAAAAATTAAACATAAAATACATATTCAGGGCTTCCCTGGTGGCGCAGTGGTTAAGAATCCACCTGTCAATTCAGGGGACACGGGTTCAAGCCCTGGTCTGGGAAGATCCCTCATGCTGCAGAGCAACTAGGCCCGTGTGCCACAAATACTGAGCCCGAGTGCTACAACTACTGAAGCCTGTGAGCCTAGAGCCCATGCTCCACAACAGAAGAAGCCACCACAATGAGAAGTCTGTGTACCACAACAAAGAATAGCCCCCGCTCGCTGCAACTAGAGAGAAAGCCCACACGCAGCGACGAAGACCCAATGCAGCCAAAAATAAATAAATAAAATAAACAAATAAATATACATATTCATTTAGGGAAATCAGAAAATCTCCTCCAAAATTACACAAACTCCCACTGACTAATGATAACCATCACTAACATTTTGAAGTTTATTCTTCAAGACATTTTTCTCTGCACATATACACAAAAACTTACTTTTCTTACAAAAATGAGATTATATCTATTTATCTAGCTCTATCTCTCTCTATATATAGTTTTACAACCTGAATATACATTTTTTCTTTTCTTGCATGAACCTAGTTCAATATAAAAAATACTCCACAACATTATTTTTAATGGCTACTTAGTGTTCTAATTTACTTTAAATAAATTCTGAAACTCCAAAATGCAAGAAGAATGAACACATCCATTGCCTTTATTACCTCATCTGTTTTTGTCCAGTTTCTCTGTCTGAAGCCTTACGGTGGGTCTCTGTGACCCAAAAGGATCATCATTCTCACAACACAATACATAGAAGAATCATCCTTGGCACTTGTCTGGAGTTTATTTTCTTAGGTCCTAACCACAGGTATTTTCATTTAGTGATTTTGGAGTGGGGTTCTGAATTTGTAAGGGTACCTGAAATGATTTTTCTTCAGTGTTTTTCACACTTCATTGCTGTAAGAACCCTTGCCCTAGAGGAACCTTGTTCCCCAGTGCCTCTCAGCCATTGTACTTGGTAGTCCTCTGCTCAGGAAACCCCTTCCCACACAGTGGCCTGGGAAGCTGCTTCTCATTACTTCCAACTCAGTTCTCAATTTTCCATCACTATCTAGCTCTTCCTGGGCTGATCGGGCAGTTATAGCCTCCCACCTCTGTGTGTGTTTGACACTCATATGTACCCCCATTTCTATACATGCCATTTTCCCCACTAGGCTGTAGGGTCACAACCACATCTCGCTTGTGTATGTGCTCAAGATCAGCCTGGCATCTGACATGGAGCATTTTATTTGCTCCATGTATGCTTGTGACCTGAAAGGAGGAAAAGAAAGAAGGAAGGAAGGAAGGAAGGAGAGAAGGAAGGAAGGGAGGAGGGAAGGAAGGAAAGAAGGGAGGAAGGAAGGAAAGGGGGAAGGAAGGAAGGGAGGGAGTAAAGAAGGAAAGAAGGACTATTTTATTGGGGGGAGTCAGGGCAAGTTCCTCTAGGGGATTCCATTTGAGCTAAGCCTTAAATATAGGTGCCATTTGATGAGCGGTAACTTCTTTATATTATAGTATTTCTCTGAAATCTCCCAACAGCACCTTACAATAGTGCATTTTACAATTTCCAGAGTTACTTCTGAGTCCAGGGAGATTAAGTATCTTGTTCAAGCCCCCAGAGCTTAAAAAAGGCAAAGGATTTGCACCAACAACGTCTATGGGACCAGACAGTGGAGTTAGGATAAAAGGTCATCTCAGATACATGGAGCACAGGGGAAGACATGGAGTAAGAATGGCTTATATGGGGGGTAATGGTATCCCAGAGTAACTCAGTTTAACCGGAATGTTGGACAGATGTAGAAGAGAGTAGGATTTGGGGCTGGAAAGGGAGTTTAGAGCTGAAGTACTGAGTTTATTTCACCAGACTTTGAGGAGTCACTACATTATTTTGAATAAGAAAGTGTTTGCTCGGAGCCTGAGGCAGCGTGCTCATTAGATGGGAAGGGAAATAGATAGGATGTGGGGAAACCAGTTAGGAGCTTATTGCAAAAGCCCAAGTGGAAAATATTAGGGCTGATGATACAGGGCACGGGCAGGGAGTGAGAGATGTATTTTAGACGTAGAACCCAAACACTTTAGTGACTGAATGTATTCAAGCAAGATTAGAAGAATCAGCCAAAGTTAATTCTAAGTGGCTAATCTGTGAAATGTGAATATCTTTGGCAGGGGTGAAGAACTGCCGTGGGAGAAGGTGTTCTGTGTGGGAGGGGTGCAGTGTGAGAAACTACGCTTTAGACGTGGTGGATTTGAGATGTCAGAGGAATTCTTGCAGACAGATACACAGCAGGTACTGGGGGAAACTGAATCAGAGTAATTAAGACAGACTGGACAAGTGTTATGAGAAAAACTGTAGAAGTGCCAGTCAAGTTGTAGAAAATGCCAGCTTCTCCTGACCCTGAATGTAGTAAGGTAGATTGGGGAGACTGAAGGAAACTCGTGTCACCAGGGAATATCAGGAGTCCTTTAAAACAAGCCGTGGATGGAGGCAGTATAAAGGTAAAGGCAGAAAACATAGGGAGGTTTTTTTTTTTTTTTTTTAATATTGGCTATATTCCCTGTGCTGTACATTACATCCCAGTGTCTTATTTATTTATAAATTTATTTATTTATTTATTTATGGCTGTGTTGGGTCTTCATTGCTGCACATGGGCTTTCTCTAGTTGCGGTAACCGGGGGCCACTCTTCCCTGCGTTGTGCAGGTTTCTCAATTCTGTGGCTTGTTTTTGTTGCAGAGCACGGGCTCTAGGCATGCAGGCTCAGTAGTTGTAGCTCACGGGCTCTAGAGCGCAAGCTCAGTAGTCGTGGTGCATGGGCTTAGTTGCTCTGCGGCATGTGGGATCCCCCCGGACCAGGGCTCGAACCCGTGTCCCCTGCATTGGCAGGCGGATTCCCAACCACTGTGCCACCAGGGAAGCCCCATAGGGAGGTTTTTTAATGGGACCTTGCTCTTGGGTGTGACCATGGAAGAAATTAGAACAACTCTCTGATAAATATGAGATTTAGAGGTGATTTTTTTTTGGCATTATAGGAAGTTTTTGCCTTTTAATAAGACTAGAGACTCTTCTCGACCCTAAATTATCTATCCAAAGATTAATTTTCCAAAGGTAGAATTGCAGGTACATAACAAGTTGATGGGAAAGGCTGTTTGGAGTCCAGGGACCTTATTAACACAAAAAATAATAGTTAACATTTATGGAGCTTATGTTAAATGAATTAACTTATTCAATTCTTACAAAATAGCCCTATGAAATAAATATTATCATTCACTCCATTTTAGAGTTGAGGAAACAGAGGCACAGAGAGGTTAAATAACTTGCCTAAAGTCACATAGCTGGTAAACGGACACTTGGGATTTGGACTAAACAGGCTGGCCCCCTGCCCACGTGCTTCAGTCCTCCGCTGTGCCTCTTACACTTACAGCACAGCGTCTTTCCTGCCTCATCAAGAGTGAGCTCAAGCCTGGAGTTGGCATCACTCAGACATAGTCTTCCACAGGACAGATATTCTCTTGTTTACCGATAGCTCTTTTTTTTCAGAGGTGCAGGTAAGGTGGGATATCGGTGAGCAGAGGCCCAGGGTTTTCCACTCCCTAGCCTAGCATCTCTTTTTGGATCATGGCATGCTGTTCCCTTGGAGTCATCTACAGTCTAGGATGTGCTAGAGCAGATAGGCAGGCCCCTAGTTTCTTTGCTCTGGAGCAGTATGGAGGGAGGGCTGGGGTGTGGGAGGTGAGCAGGCAAGTGGTCCTTGACCCTTCCTCCAGGATATCACTGGGAGTCTGACCACATCCCCACACCTACCCCTTCCCTCCTTCTGCTTATTTACTATCCCTTTCTAGGTACTGAGGGTGTAGGATGGTGAGAATTGAACTGAATAACAATGTGTAGATTTTATGCTAGCCTCAATCCCGTGTAAGTGTCCTGTGTGTGTGTGTGTGTGTGTGTGTGTGTGTGTGTGTTGGCTTTGCCTCTGAGAGGTATGAAAATACAGAAAGAATGGATACATGTTTCATCCAAAATATTTTTCACTTGAGTGTAGTTCTCAGGAACAATGCTAATTTTATACGAACCTTGATAATCTCTTATCTGCATGTAGAATATATATATACTTAAAGAACTATCATTCTCTGGAACTGTGCCTCAGTAAAAGGAAGGAACCTGGAGCTTCAATGAGTAATTGAATCTTACTTATCAATGGACAGCTAGAAGCCAACGTACACTATCCTGACATCCTCCACTTGAAGAAAACAGCACTCTGACACATGACTATTTCAGAGTGGCATAATCTGCAGAAACCCCCTGCCAGTAACTGACAGGTCACATGATTGGTAGCTGAAAAGAACAGGAAACCTCCTGTAGGTGTGGGAGGAGGTGATCGGGGTGCTTTCATCTCCCCTTGCCACTCGCCTACTCTGCTGGAGTGCTGAGCATGCTCTTACCTGCCTGTCCCAGGAATACAGTCACATTCCGGAGGCGCCACTTTAATACTGCCAGGTGGCTTCTCTCTTCTTCAGCGTGTACTTGGTGCTTTTCTTGAAATTAAATGGTGACCTCTCACTTACCTTCAGGTCTAACGCTGGGCTAGCTGTGATCCTGCCCCAAAGCTTATCTCCTGATTCATGTAACCAACAGTCAGGGAGTCATCAAGAGTGGGAAGGAAGCCTTTGCTCTTCTGTACTTGTCATCAAAGCCAAAGGAGCTCACAATCCTTGGGGCAACATCTGGCTAGAATTTATATGGCAAGCATGGAAATATTCTTTTTCAGATCTTATGATTTCTTTGCTTTGGCATTGCTAAAATGGCACACCGCTGCCACCAGAAAATAACCATGTCATTTTCCTCATGTCAACAAGCTCCTTGCCAGTAATGGTTTCCTGTCCTTCCTTCCCAGTTTCTGAAGAGGTGTCTGCTCGGCTGGCAGCATACTTTAGGGAAAATCATCAAATCAGCTGGGCAGCTCTTGAGGTAGGGAGCTCTTATGCCA
The DNA here is from genome assembly GCF_028023285.1 of Balaenoptera ricei. Taxonomy (NCBI): domain Eukaryota; kingdom Metazoa; phylum Chordata; class Mammalia; order Artiodactyla; family Balaenopteridae; genus Balaenoptera; species Balaenoptera ricei. Next base: position 73,141,251 of record NC_082639.1, on the reverse strand, counting down.
GAGGAAATGACTTCTTTAGGATTCACTGCTACACTGATAACTATGGTCCGGACTCACTCCTCTGATGCCTTATCAACAGGTTCTCCCATAATCTCCCCCAACCTCTTTGCTTCCTAGCCATTTTTCCAAGTGAAATACGGTTTTGGCTGAGTTGCTCTTCTCAGTGTCTGTCCCCTCTTTTTGTTTCTGTAGATGGCTCCCTCCTTCCCAATGGTCTCTCTGCCTTTGCTTTCTAGGTCATTGGACTCCTCTGAGGCCTTTGACTCTTCCCTTTAGTGTTTCCTTGTGTCTGCTCCCAATCATTCCTCTGGCTTCCTGATGTGGGCTATGTAAGCCTTTAAGCATTCTGTCCTTGCGACCTTTCCTCTCTGCTCATGCTGAGAGGTCACCCATACTCACAGCTTTAGATAAAATTTAGTGATACTTAAACCCTTAACAGTGGCTTTAAAAATATTAAAGTTGTACAAGCATGTAGTTTAAAGAGTAAACTACTTTTACAATGCTTGACAGAATTAGTTCCCTGAAGGAAATCCCCCATACGCTGCCATTTCCTGCTTGTGGAAACCACATTCAATTCTTTTAACTGCTGGGGGCGGGGACACTTATCTCTAAATCTCTAAAAATGATGCTTATTTTTCTATTTCTTTCTATTTTTTAAAGGTTTTCTCTCTTGATTTCCAACATAGATGCTGAAGATTGAGCCTTTCCCACTATACCACATCATACCTATATACTTTTCTTAGTCTTCCAAAGTGGTCATCTTATAATTTGGGATAAATGAATAATCACTCTTTATATTTGACTATGAAAATGCTACTTACCATGGAGAAACATAATGTCCTATGGTTATTTTGAGAGGCAACATAATTTAAAAGAACAGCATCTAGAATCCAGCTGCCTGGATTCAAATCCCAACGACAGTATTTACCATTAGGGTGAACTTGAGTAAGCTCCTTAACATCTGTGTCTCAATTTCTTCAACTGTAGAATGAGGTAATCACAGTACCTACAACAACACTGGGTCGTTGTGATGATTAATAGTTAATAAGTTAATAAATATAAAAAGAGTTAGAACAATGCATGTCGTATAAACACTAAAGAAGCATTAGAAATTTTTGTTTTTATATCTTTCCTTGTGCAACATTTAATTTTTTCTGAGATTATTAACAACAACCATAATAATAATTTCCATTTTTATTTGTGTAGTTTTCCATGTACTTATGGCTAATGTATCCCTAATCTTTCCCCTGGAAATCTCTTTTCAATTATATTCAAATATATTTGGTGAGACACTAACCCCATTTTTATGAAGTCCTTCCCAGAGTCTTTGCATCTGCTCTAGTTCCTGCTGGGTGATCTTCAGACCAAGACAGTATTCATCTCTCTCTTCACTCTCGTCCTGAGGAGTCCCGTTACTTTTTTGTTTTATCATCACCTGCTTTCTAGATCTTCTTTGTCCCCCTCTTACTTGGTTCATCTCATTTTAGAAGAATATATCTTCTTGAGAAAAGATGAAAGTAATTTTTTTTTTTTTTTGAGATTCTGCATCTCTAAAAATGTCTCTATTCTATCTTCACACTTATGACTAGCTATAGAGTTCTGGGTTGGAACCGTGTGCTCTCAGAATTTCGAAGACATGAGTTTATTGTCTTTAGCTCCCTTGCTGCTGTTGAAGAGTTCTATGCTGTTAAAATTTTGATACTTTGTTTATATCCAGTTCTTCTTCTCTGGAAACTTTTAGAACATTCCTATAATCCCCGGTGTTAAGGAATTTCATCATGATGTGCTTTCACCTGGATCTGTGTCCAACTATCATTCTGAGCACTTGATAGATTTTTCAGTTGAGGAAATTCTTTTGAATTATTTCTCTGATGATTTCTTCTCCATTTTCTCTGTTTCTTATTGGAAGTCCTGTTCTGTGGATGTGGAATGGTCCTCTAAGTTTTATACCTTTCCTCTCCTACTTTTCATCTTTTTGTCCTTTTGCCCAACTCTCTAAAATTGGTCACACTTTATCCCAATCCATCTACTGAGTTTTTTATTTGACTATTTTATTTTTAATTCTTTTTTTTTTTTTTTTGGTCTCCCAATGTTCTTTTTTCCCCACTAAAGTCCTTGCTTTTCTTTCATGAATGTACTGTCTCTTTTTATTTGAGGATTTTAATAATTATTATTTTTAAAGTTTTCCTATCTCTGTATTTTCTGCTCTCTTCAAGTTTTTAAAATTTCCGTATCGTTTGACATCTATCTTTTATTTTGGAGGCTTTCTTTAAAGGTCTGGTGATCCTTGGATGTTGACTTTTATTTAAGATGGAGATACTGAGAATCAGATTGGAAAGTCTATGCCTGAGGGTGGCACTTTTCCAAGGTGCCACCAATGGCCCATTTAAGCTGGGCCATTAAGTTAGACAAGTCCTGAGGAAAATATCTGTAGGTCTTTATCCTGGGCTGATCAGATTCCACAAAGAAGGATTGAATTTTTTGCCCTTAGAGTATAATCTCTCTTTCCAGATGGAAGCCTATTTGAACATTTAATTTGAAAACTTGCACTTAATCACCTGGCTTTAGTCCTGCAGCCGGCTCTCCACTGTGCCTGGTATCTTCTAGCCCAGAGAACTTTCATTTCTACTCAGAGAACCCCCAGTCTTCTGTTGGGTGAGGGAGAAACACCATGAACTGGGTGGGGGAGGATTTCTGATGATCTGATTCTTAAATGTATTTGGTTTTAGGTCTACCTCCTACATTCACAGGAAGCTGATGCCAAGAATTTCCGAATCTTTTAGTACTTCTCTGGTGTAGGTAAGGCTGCATCTCAGCCTTTCCCAGGCTTCAGATTCAGTTTTCTTGGGTTTGCTAGGTCAATTGCTACTCATCTGCTTTCTAGCTGTCAATGTTTTTTGCATTTTCTTTAAATTGAATTTATGTCTTAAAAAGTTCTATTATTATCATCTAGTGGGACTTACAGAGGGTGCAGAGGGCAATGTGTTGGGTAACATTGAGAAGACAGATCTTCAACAAATTAACACATGTAAATATGTCACTACAAATGATAATAAAAACTATAAAGAAAAATAAGATAATTTGAGAGAACAGTAAAGAGGGACTAAATTTGGATTGGTGCTCCAGGACATGGCTCTCTGAGAACATATTTAAACCAAGTTCTGAAGACCAGTGGAGTTAGTCCCACAAAGAGGATAGAGAAAAGCATTTCATGCAGATGAGCAGCCTTGGGGTGATAGAATAGTCAGGACTCTGGACTTAAAGTGACAGAAGTCTAAGCCTAAGCTAAAAAAGGAAATTGATTACTACATATAACTGGGAAGTCTAAGATGTGACACAGTGTATCTTGGCTGGATCCGGGGTTTATATGAGGCCTTAGGTTCCTGTCTCTCTCTCCATTTATAGTTCTGCTTGTCACTGCTTGGCCTCCTTCTCAGAGAGACTTCTTCCATTTGGTGGCAAGTTGGTTACTAGAATCATAAGGCTATATCTTCGTTATTGCTCCTATACCGAAGAAAATGGGAGAGGCTTCTCCCACTTTTTTTTTTTTTGACTGGCATCCATTATATGATTCTCCACATTCCTTGGAATAATCACAATATTGGAGTTCTATGTTTGGCCAGACATGTGTCCCACTCTAATTTGATCCCTGCAAAGTACTGAAAGATATTTACTATCAGAAGAAGTGTGAGAGAGAAAATTATAGAGACTTAAGTAGAGTCTTGTGGGTGACGTTAAGCTCTCGGAATTTAAACCAACTGCAATGAGAAGGTATTGATGGATTTTAATCAAGGAGTAACATAAGCACATTATGACTGTTAATTTAATCCACACTTCCAAACCAAATTTCCTTCCCAGTCCCCTTACCTGTGTCAGCAGCACCACCATTTTTCTACAACTTTAGCTTGACATTTTAGAGCCATCTTGGAAGTCTCTCTCAAATTGATCACCCGTATAAAATTAATCACTAAGCCCAATAGATTCTCCCTTCTTGAAGTCTCTTGGATTTATCCTGGCTCCTGCTTCATGCATCTCATCATACTATCGCAGGCTCTTATCAACTTGGACTTGGTTTGTGTGATAGTCTCCTAACTGGCTTCTCTTCTATTTTCTCCCTGCTTCTAAGTCCTCACACATGGCACTGTCAGATTGTTCTTTCAAAAATACCACTATCTCTATGTCACTCGTCTAACCAGGAGTCCATGATACCTCCCTATCATTTAATGAATCAAGCCCAAATCCCTCAGCCCAGCATCCAGAGCCTTCCATCATCTGGCCCTGCCTCACCTTATCTACCAGTAATCCCTCCACCATGATAAGACTATATGGGCCCTGAAGACTCCCCAGTCTTCACCTTCAGGAGTGGGGGGAAAGACGGATGGTTATCAGTCACTTTGCATATGGAAGAGGAGAGAAGCAAGGGGGCTGGGGGGTGAGAAAGGACAGTGTGAGCCATTCTGATGAGTCACAGCTGCATTAGATAAAGAAAGGCTGTGGATGTAAGTACATGGCTCCCTTGAACTTGATGGTGTGGTCAAGCTAGTCTTTCTGAGCCACATGGGCAGGCGTCAGTGCCAAGTTGAAATCTCAGTGTGTGTATTTTCAAGGTGAGGCTTTGGCTGGAAGGAGAACATTCGCTTAGACAAACCTTTCCAGGTCATAACACTCACTCCCTGATACAAAATGTGTGAGGCCAGCTCACGGGTTTCTGAGAACTTGCCCAGGATTTTCAGGGTCAATTGGTACTGCAGAGAAATGATAGATTATCCAGAGAAGTGTGAATAGTGTCAGGAAACATGATCAGCTCTGGTGGGATCTCATTACTTATTTTTGCTCAAGTAAGTTTTGGTGGGGCTTTGTTGTGGTGTTTGGAATCTGCAGAGGTAAAGTGCTATTAGAAAGGGAAGGGGCTCTAACAACTTTTTTAAAACCTACTAAAGTTCTGAGGGAAATTGGGTAAAAGATTTGTATCTAAATCCTAAAATGAAACAATAGAAAATTTTAAAAAGTTAGCACAGAATCACTATTATCTCTTCCTGGGATTGATTTAGTTAACTGCTTACTATAGTCATCAATTATTGGGTGATATGGGTGGACATAATTGGTTAAAATTTTATAATAATTCCTATAAGACTTGAAAGGAAGTGTACTTTGAAAAGCAAGAATTTTACTCTAGATTTTAAGGAGTGAAGAAGGAATTTTATTCATCGAAGAGAACACTTAAAAAGAACATGATACAAGGCCACAGTAATTCTGTGGTAGTAAGAATGATAGTTCCCCAAAGATATCCACACCCTAATTCCTGGAACCTATGAATCTGTTAGCTCACATGGCAAAAAGAACTTAAGAGATGTGATTGAGGCTACAGACCTTGACGGGGAGGTTAGCCTATATTATCCAGGTGGACCCAATCTAATCACAACAGTCTTTAAAATCAGAAAACCATTTCCAGATGGGGTTAGTTGGCAGGAGATGTGACTATAGAAAAAGGGTCAGAGAGATGCAACATTGCTGGCTCTGAAGATGGAGGAGGGGGTTCAGGAGCCAAGGAGTGTGAGAGGCCTTGCTACAAGCTGAAAAAAGCAAGGAAACAGATTCTCCCCTAGAGCCTCCAGAAAGAAACATAGCCCTGCCAACACCTTGGTTTTAGCCCAGTGAGATCTGCTTTGGACTTCTGACCTATAAAACTCTAAGATAATAAAATTGTGTTGTCCAAAATCACTAAACTTGTGGTAATTTGTTATGGCAGACATAGAAAATAAATGCAAATTGTTTAGTAAATACATTTTGAACGAATGAAATTAGTCTAAGAAATTCATAAGGAAATCACATAAACAGGCTTCTTTTACTTGGGCTGGGACTTAAATATGCTTTTCATAAGTGATTCATTTTTTTTTTTATAGATCTTTATTGGAGTATAATTGCTTCACAATACTGTGTTAGTTTCTGTTGTACAACAAAGTGAATCAGCCATATGCATACATATATCCCCTATCCCCTCCCTCTTGAGCCTCTCTCCCACCCTCTCTATCCCACCCTTCTCTGTCATCACAAAGCACTGAGCTGATCTCCCTGTGCTATGCTGTTGCTTCCCACTAGCTATCTATTTTACATTTGGTAGTGTATATATGTCACTGATACTCTCACTTCGCCCCGAGCACTTACTATGTACTAGGCACTTTTCTTTGTTTTTGTATTAAAACCTCATAATAACTGAGGTCATTGCTCTTAGTTAGTGATGTAGTCTTTCCAAAGTCACACACTTAACAAATGGAGAAGCTGAGTTTTGAACCTGGGAAGCTGTAGAGTTCATTGCTTAGTCACTACGATGGTTCTTCCCACACTTAGCAGCATATTAAAATTGCTTAGGGAGTTTTTACAAATCCCAATGTCCAGATCACAGCCCACATCAATTAAATCTGAATGTTCAAGTGTGGAGCCAGGCATCAGTTATTTTTCAAAGATCTCCTGTGAATCCAATCTGCAGTGAAGTTGGGAGCCACTGCATTTGGTGTACTCTCTCTCAAACTACAAGATAAATTTAGTTATTCCATCTACTAGAAAGCATTAAAACTTAGTTGGTTCAAAACTACAATCTAGATTACCTCTTACTCTGATGGTTTTTATCATCATTAGTACAGCAATTGTCATTAACTGGATAAAAGGGCTGTCGTTAGTTAATCCAAAGACTATAGTAGAATTGATTTTTCATGTAGACACAATTTGGATTGCCAGTCAAAATAATGGAGGGCCAACAGTGGGGAAATCTTTCCCCAAATCAGACAAGGAGGAGGGAGAAACGAAGATCTTTATCTGGTATCTAAAGCCAGAAGAGAATGGAGAGCTGCCTGATGAGATCAGAGATCAAACTGCCCATCTGGACATTTTTGTCACCACTTTTGTTAAAAGTCTGTGCCTTTATTTCACCATCTGTTAGAAGCAGCTCTACTCTCCCATTAAGATTGGCACTGTTTCCTTTATTTTGCCATAGCTTGGCTTCCTTGTGCCATACTGGACAGTACCTCTAGGGTGGCCATCCCATCAGCAAGATCTCATCCCCCTTCTGATCAGGGGACAGACTGCAAGTTGGGGCACGATGGAATTTTGACTGCAAGCGTCTGGCTGCCACCGTGGCAGATGACTGTTCCTCCCTTTAAATGGCACTTTCATAAGGTACAGTACCCAACTTCCCTTCAGGCAGGACAGACAGGCTCTGTTTCTTAATCTGCTGGAGAACTTCTTTACTTTCTCAATTAGTTCTGCAAACAGAAATTGGTTCAGCACGTTTCAACTGGAAACAGGTGTTGATGGCAGTGTCCAAATCCTTGGTGGAGGGACTTCTCTCCCCTTTGCCAGCCTCTCCATGGGAGGAATGAACAGGCCTTTGTTGGACGGACCAGATGCACGTCTCCACGTGGGCCAGAGCCCTTGGTTCAAATTCCACAGATGAGAGCCATAAATTAAAATGCACTTTTGTCTCACTGGTAATAATCACAGACCCCAGTCCATCATCTTTTTGTCGAATCTAAGCCACAAACTTGCTTTAGCCAGGATTACCTCAGGATTCCTAACTGAACACAAGGCAATCTTTTTGGCCTGAGTTCTCCCAATTGGCTATACGCTCTTTGCAATTTCACCGGAATGTTGCCAACACTCTACTGTGTGCTGTGTAGATGTGCAAGTAAACTAGCTAAATCAAAACAGTGAGAGAAGTAACTTTACAAATTTTGCATGATTCGCGTTGCGGGTTTTCTCTTGTATTTACCCAACTTAGTAACTTTTACAAGTTACAATTTGATTTTATTTTTATTGATCCTTATTTTATTTCTGGGTTTTTAAATTGATCAAGAAAGACATTTGGAGTTAAGAGAAGTTTCTTACTTCCAATGAGATTATAGCCTGAGTGGAGTGGAAATGCTACTGTTTATCCTAGTGGATCCATACAGCATAAGCAGACAGAGGTATCAGCCAAGAAGTCTTCTTGGAGCAATTGCATAAAATTCTGTCTTCTCATCATACAATATCATCCTGGAACAAGGATTCCAGGTTTTCTGAGGTTTAAAAATGGTCTAAAAATTCTTTAAAAATCACTGAGAATTAAGGTCTTTCACAAGTTATAAATTCTGTAATATAAAAACAAAAACAAACAAAAAAACCCTTATCTGGAGGAAACCAGTACTATTTTCTGAGAATTCCCTTCTACATTTTCCTTGTGGTTAATTTCAAATTTTGATTTTCTCAAAACTGATTTGTATTTTGCACAGCTGTTAAGTGCTATTCTATGCCTTGCATTTTTCAAGGAGTTATATGGTTGCTCTCTTTTTTAAAGATAATTTCAACACAGCTTACAGACATGCACACCAACACACAAATTTATTAGCCAATATCAGTAAATGACTAAAGCCCTGAGGAAACTATTGAACATTAAACTTGGTTATAGTACAATGGTATCTGCAGTGTACTGGCCACTTATCCATGTTTATACATAGGACACAAAAGCTTAATTTTATCATAATTGAAGAGCAATTTTGAGAAAGTCATGTAATTTAATGGTTTAACTGTCTTTTATTGCTATATGTAAATAGACTAAATAACAGCAGTAAATGTTGAACACAATCTAATGCGCTACAATTTCTTTGGAACAAAATTTAAATTTCAAATTATGTTTAATGCTTCTGTACATATCACAGGTCTCTTTTTTTTAAAACTTATCACGTGGAATTCATTTTTTCAAGGAAACTGGCCTTTGGGAAAAACAGAGAAGTAGAAGTAGTGTGGGTCATTTGGAAATCTGACCAACTATGTTTTTTAAAAGTGCATCATGTAGTTTTAAATCATCTTTTCCTTCCATTATTTTGAATTTTATCAATATCCTCCTGGGTTATATATTTAGATGATCTCTGAATAAGACTTTTTCCAGTTGCATTGTGTTACTTGCCCTCAAACATTTCCTTTTTCTTTTGTGTAATTAGGCTTAAAGGGAGAAGGTGATAGATAATAAGACACAATGTGCACATATGTTAGGCTACTTCTTCCAGTGGAAATGAATCACTAACTGGCATCCTTTGATTCTGTCCTTGTCCTGTCTTTGGGACCAACATATCCTTTCCTATGAAATCATGTTCAGTGAAAGAAGGGAAGAAATGCTGTTCTCTTTGGGTCCCATCTGATTTCAGAATGTTAGCAATTAAGATATAGATGTGAAGGTGCCATAAGGAGTTAAAAAGTAAAGAGTTCCTTTGAGAGGCAGAGTTATAAGGCTCTGATGACATTTTAACATGGGGGTGTTAGAAATAAGCCAGAAGGTCTAACCTGTGCTCTCCTGGACTGTCATCAACAATGGGGGAAGATTACCCTAAAACAAACTCACTCACGGAATTTATAAATCTTAGAAGGAGAGTACTCAAAGTATATTGTGCACACAGCCATATGCTTTGGTCTCATGGAATTATAATTTTTAAAAAGTTTAGTTTTGTGCTCACCAGAGGACTTCAAACAAAATTGAGAAAATATGGAAACAACTTGCTTTTAGGTTAAAAAGAAGTCTATCCATCTACCATAATAAAATTATTGCAATATTTACTGCCCATAACTATGAATGCTTCATTGGAAAAATCACTGAGATGTTTATCCTAAAACTTTTACCTTCTCCAGTGAAGTCTTTTCTTACTGTCCAACCAATTCTCCAATTCCCAGGAAGGTTGGTTAAATGAATGGGTCTTATTCGTTTATTTGTAAATTCATTCTTACTGTGTGCCAGACTTAAAGATTTAATGGTGGGCCAAAGAGTAATGCAACTCAAAGTCGTAAAAGGAGGACAAATAATAAACAAACAATTACATAAATATAATGAATTCCTAGATGGAGACTGGAAGGCTGGAGTAAAGAGAAGGGACTTGCTCCTTTCTGTTGGTTCCTCTTCTTGTCAAGATGAGCCCGGTTTCTTGAGGTTGGCAGCAGTCAGTAGCCTCATGACTCTGATTTGCAGTTTTTCCAATATTCACAGAACAAGCCTCATCTCCTAGCATCAGTGTCTCTCCTCAGAGTACTGACTCCCAGCTCTGTTTTGCCCTTTCATCTAAGCTTCTAAGTTTTAATAATTTCAATCTCTTCCCTTTGTTTTCCAGTCCTGGGAGTTCTAATTCCTGCCTGTAATTCACATCTCTGTGATACCTTGGTGTTCTGGTTTGCCTTTTCAGTTCTCTGATACCTGATGAACAATTTTTGCATCAAAATCTCTCTATTAAAATAATTGGTATGGTGAAATCCGACTGAAATCTCTCTCATGCAGTTGGCAAAACCTAACATTAATCACATGTATATTTTTTTCCCCTAAAGACCTACCTGGATGCCGTGTAAGAGTTGGTAATCACATAGTCAGGATATTCGGAATAGTACTCAATTAAAAAAAAAAAGTCAGATGAATAAGCCAGCCACTGTGGCAAGCTTTGGGAGATTATTAATGTTGAGTTTATAAATTAATGGAGAAGATGGAAACATAAAAAATTGACAATAAAATGACTTTTGAAATGAGGATATGAAAGATATTTTTAAGGCCATGCCAATCTGATGGTAGAGAAAATTGGAAAGATAGTGGAAAATTCATAACTCCTTAACTTGGCTTTACGTGGTGATTCATAGAAAATGTATCTATTAATGTAAGTCCTCTTGTGGCTTTGGGTGGGTGAAGCCCAAAGACAAATATCAAATCCTAGCCAAAAAGTAGGAGTAGTATTGAAAATAGGAAATAAATAGGAAATAAAACACATAAGTAGACCCAAGGCAGTTAACGAGAGTTAGGACAGCAATCTAATCATTGGAGATACATAGCAACTTTGGTTATTCCTTGGTGTTTAGACATTTTGGAATGCTTGCTTGATAACCTCTTTGCTACCCAAATGCTGCCTGTCTACCACAGTGCCCCATTGTCACTGCAGCATTGGACCCTTTAGCATTAGCACCTGGGTCTATACCCCACATTTCCCTCTTCCAGTTTTAGGGTTTTGGGTTTAATTCTAGTTCTTCGTCTCTTACAGCCTGTCTTGTTAGGTTGTAGCTAATTGGATAAGGGTAATTGGATAAGCTCTCACATGAGCTCTAGATTCAAATGTCCATCTTCATAGGATTATCCCAGTATCACAATACTTAATGAACACTAAAATAGCATTGGTGATAAGTGCTGTAAGAAGAGAAAAACAGGATAAAGGTGTGCTATTTCAAATGGAATAATTAGTAAAAATCTGACTGATGAGGTGACATTTGGGCAGAGACTTAAATTGGACACAGAGGCAAGCCATGCAAAGATCAAGTGAAAGAACATTCCAAGTAGATGGAATAGCAAAGGCAAAGGCCTAAGGCAGACATAGTCTCAGCCTATTTGAGAAAGTGCAAGGATGCCATGGAGTTGAAGTTAAATGAGTAGGAGGTCAGTTATAGGACTGATACTAAAATGTTAGCCAGAGGTAGGCCATGTAGGACACTGCAGATCATGGTAAGAACTTTGGATTTTCTTCTCAGTGTGGTGAAAAGCCATTGAAGAGTTTTAAATGGGGAAGTTATGTCATCTGACATATTTTTAAAGGACAGCTCTGACTTTTGTATGGAGAATGAGCTATAGGTATCAGAAGTCCAGACCAGGTAGAATGTCACTGCAGTGGCATTCACTGCAGGAATAATGGTTGTTCAAAATAAGGTGATTGCCATGAAGATGTTGAGAAGTGGTTGGACTTGAGATACATCTGATGTTCAACAGACTGACTTTGCTGATGGTTTATCAATGAGGCTCCAAGAACAACTGTACAACTAATTGTACAGCTTAACAATATACCAGTTACTGAGATGAGAAATCTGTTGGGGGAGCAGAGCATATATAGATACTGTGTTTGAGATGATTATTTGATATTCAAGTGAAAATGTCACATACACAGTTATGTACTCAAGTTGAATGCTCAGTGGAGAGTTTGAGCTAGAGATATAAAGTAGATACTATTAAGTGATACTGAAAAACATATGACTAGAGAGGATTATTTAGAAAATTAGTGTAGATAGAGAAGAAAAGAGGACAGAAGTCTGATTCCTGGAGCACTCTAACATTTGGAAGTCATGAAGAGGAGGAGGGTTCAGCAATGGAGACTGAAAGGAGAGTCCAGTGAGGCAAGAGAAAATCCAAAAGTGGGGTGTAAAGAGGTCTAGTAAGAAAAAGGTTTTCATGAAAAAAAGAGTGCTCACCTGTGCCAAATTCTCCTGAGGGGTCAGGTAAGTTTACAGTGGTGTACAGACCATTGAATTAACAGCATGGGGTCTTTAGTGACCAATATAAGACAACAGAAGAATGGGGATAAAAATCCCAACTGGTGTTTATTCAAGAGAAAATAGGAGACTAGTAAAATAGGAGCTAGTACAGTCACATTTTAAGGGATTTTCTTTAAAGTGAATCAGAGATACGGAACAGTAGCTACAGGAGATGTCTGATTAAGACAGCAGTTCTTGTTTATTTTTTAATGGGAAGACATGCATAATTCTATGTTGATAAAAATGATTTGGAAAGTAGGGGGAAACTGATACAGGGGAAAGAAGTAAAAACTATAGGAACAAAGTCCTTGAGTTGGAAGGTGGGGATAAAATCCAGTATAAACATGGGGTTTAAAAGGAGTATGGGCAATAACTGAGCCATGGGACATGAAGGAAAAAAGAGTGTATGAGTGTAGATGCAGGTAAGTCAAAAGATTTAGTTGTGGGAGAAGGAGATTTTCTTCTGGTTGCTTCTTGAACTGGAAAAAAGATCAACAGCTGAGAACAGTAAGGGGGATAGAGGATGTCAGTATTTTGATGATAAAAGACAGGGTGTAAAGTAGTTGTCTCAGAGAGTAGGAAAGTAAAATGGTTAGGGTACTGCAGTTGGATTGTTAAGCAGTGCTGATGTTTTGAGGTGTGTGGACACAAATTTAGTGATATCAGTCTGCATATTCAGATGCCTGGATAAAAGCAGAGAGTGGATGGAGAGTCCTATTTAACCAGGAATATGGTTTTGCTAAGTAATTATAGCAGAATAAAAGACAGGTAGGGGAGCCCAGATATATACACAGGAGTAGTTATAAGGATGGTCCATAGAATGGGATGCAAGTTGTATAAAGAAGGAAGTAAGGATATGACAGGATAATACAATGAAAATTGATTTGGTCAATTTTTTAAGCTCCTTTGGGGGGGGTCAAATAATTTCATGACCATATAGTTGATATTTTTGAGGTGATGTAGTTATTGGTGTTGTGAAAATGGGGTGAGGGACCTAATATAAGTAAGAGACAAGATGATTGGAGGTAAGGACATCAAGGAAGTGAATTTCCAGGAAGTGAGTTTCCATTGAGTTAGTGGTTTTCAGAGAAAGATGACAAGAGCAGTGGTAGAGAGATGGGCAGTAAACTGGTAATCAAATATTCACTGAAGGAGAAAGAGTGACCACAAGACTGGGTCCAGAAGGATGGTAGATGACTGCAACATGGCAGGGGAATAGAGTCCAAGTGCTTCAAAGGAGCAGGGCACTTTTAGGGATGTGGAGGAAATAACGACTGCGAAAAGAAATGAAGAGCACTAAGTATATATGCCATTTTCAGGCTTAATGGGAAGTGGCGTGGAAGAGGAAAAAGGGCCACCCTTAAAAGTGCCGCAAAGGTAGCAATGTCCTCCAGGGTTTCAGATTTCAGTTAGTGTAAGAAGGTGAAGATGAAGGCAACATTCAGAGAAGCGTTTATGGAGAGGCATTTATTCTTATAACATTGCAGTGTATGAAAACTAAATAAAGAATCCAGGTCCAGAATAAAGAATCATTAAGGGATTTAGCTAAGAATGGTTCAAAAAGTCCTGACAACTAGAACAAAAAATTTCCCAATTTGTATGGAAACACAAAAGACCCTGAATAGCCAAAGCAATCTTGAGAAAGAAAAACGGAGCTGGAGGAATCAGGCTCCCAGACTTCAGACTATACTACAAAGCTACAGTAATCAAGACAGTATAGTACTGACACAAAAACAGAAATATAGATCAATGGAACAGGATAGAAAGCCCAGAGATAAACCCATGCACATATGGTCACATTATTTTTCATAAAGGAGGCAAGAATATACAATGGAGAAAAGACAGCCTCTTCAATAAGTGGTGCTGGGAAAACTGGACAGCTACATGTAAAAGAATGAAATTAGAACACTCCCTAACACCATACACAAAAATAAACTCAAAATGTATTAAAGACCTAAATGTAAGGCCAGACACTATAAAACTTTCAGAGGGAAACATAGGCAGAACACTCTATGACATACATCACAGCAAGATCCTTTTTGACCCACCTCCTAGAGAAATGGAAATAAAACCAAAAATAAACAAATGGGACCTAATGAAACTTAAAATCTTTTGCACATCAAAGGAAACAATAAACAAGACGAAAAGACAACCCTCTGAATGGGAGAAAATATTTGCAAATGAAGCAACTGACAAAGGATTAATCTCAAAAATTTACAAGCAGCTCATGCAGCTCAATATCAAAAAAACAAACAACCCAATCCAAAAATGGGCAGAAGACCTAAATAGACATTTCTCCAAAGAAGATATACAGATTGCCAGTAAACACATGAAAGGATGCTCAACATCATTAATCATTAGAGAAATGCAAATCAAAACTACAATGAGATATCACCTCACACCAGTCAGAATGGCCATCGACAAAACATCTGCAAACTATAAATGCTGGAGAGGGTGTGGAGAAAAGGGAACCCTCTTGCACTGTTGGTGGGAATGTAAATTGATACAGCCACTATGGAGAACAGTATGGAGGTTCCTTAGAAAACTAAAAATAGAACTACCATATGACCCAGCAATCCCACTACTGGGCATATACCCTGAGAAAACCATAATTCAAAAAGGGGCATGTACCACAATGTTCATTGCAGCTCTATTTACAATAACCAGGACATGGAAGCAACTTAAGTGTCCATCGACAGATGAATGGATAAAGAAAATGTGGCACATATATACAATGGAATATTACTCAGTCATAAAAAAAACGAAATTGAGTTATTTGTAGTGAGGTGGATGTACCTAGAGACTGTCATACAGAGTGAAGTAAGTCAGAAAGATAAAAACAAATACAGTATGCTAACACATATATATGGAATCTAAAAAAAAATAATAAAAAATTGTTCTGAAGAACCTAGAGGCAGGACAGGTATAAAGACACAGACCTAGAGAATGGACTTGAAGACACTGGAAGGGGGAAGGGTAAGCTGGGATGAAGTGAGAGAGTGGCAAGGACATATATATACTACCAAATGTAAAATAGATAGCTAGTGGGAAGGAGCTGCATAGCACAGGGAGATCAGCTCAGTGCTTTGTGACCACCTAGAGGGGTGAGATAGGGAGGATGGGAGGGAGATGCAAGAGGGAGGAGTTTGGAGTTATATGTATATGTATAGCTGATTCACTTTGTTATACAGCAGAAACTAAAACACCATTGTAAAGCAATTATACTCCAATAAAGATGTTTAAAAAAACCCAAAACAAAACTCCTAATACTTAGCTTAATTTACAATCAAATTATTGTCACAAATATCACCAGATTATATTGCAGAGAAGTTTTGACGGACTCAAGTACTTTTTAACTCATGTTGTGGTTTTTACTGTTGCTGCTCTTGTGTGTGTGTGTGTTTTGCAGGTAGTGTATTATATAGGATTATTTCATACACAAGTTTAGGCACAAAGTTGTGCTTTTCTTATGTACTGGAACAAAAGTCAATTCATGTGTAGAGTTTTAAAGCTAATTGTAAAAAATGCATTTTTGGACAAATTTAGTTGGGTTTTGTTTTTCACTGACTTTTGCTAATTTTCCATCTCCTGTTTGCTAATCATTGGTTTCCACTTTATAATTTTCTATACCATCTCTGTCGTGTCTTTCCACCTTCTAGCCATCTTCAGGGTTGATCTTGGTGATCAACTATGTTTTACAGATTATGGAATTCATCTTTGTTTATTTGTTGATTTAAATGACAGACTTTGTATAACCCCCCCAATCTATTTTTAATTATGCTGGACATGATTTCCTGCAGAATAGCTGACAAATAGGTCCACATTAAAGTATAAACTTTATTTAAAGTGAAATGTTAATATTAATACAAAGACTTGGACTTCTATCAGCCTTTTCTGGATGGACAATTGCTTGAGCTGTTCTTATGTCACATAATTAAGCCGGTCATCTGATATTTATTACCCTGTTCATGCTGTTAAGTAGCCATATTCTCTCGGTTGCAATTTGGACATAGCACTAAGATGACCAAAAACCCCAAAGCAGCCAAGTGTTTCCATCTTTTGTTATTGGGGGTGGTGATTGAGGGCATGTAGTTTCAAATGGGCACTTGAGGGAAGTGCCACATAGTGTCAGAAAAAATGATATTTCCCCCGTGAAGAAAGATTCCCACAGAGTTTAATTGTACTTCGTGGTGGAAGAGTTAAATAACCCATGCCTTACAGGAGATATTATCCCATTGCAGACATCTTTGGTAAGTCAGTGTCGAACCTCAGCGAGTGGCAGTGATTGATCTGCCCTGGGTGCAGAACAGGAGGAAATTTAACAGTAATAAGACTCACTGAAAGTAGGTTGGTTTTTATTATAACCACATGCTGGGAATTCTAGATAGTCATTAACAAAATACTTCTCTCTCAAAAAAATGTTTGTTGGCTTAAGTTCTAAACAATTACAATGATGAATTTGAATAATATATATGTAAGCTTCAAATTAACACATCTTTGTTGTGTGGCCTGTAATAAACACTGTTTTCTATGTGGAAGTTAATTTGAAGAACTCCCAGTGATACAGCTGGTTCCCCAACACATATGGACTCAGCTATAAGCGCTTGTTTTGAGAAGTTAGTTAAGGATTCGACTGTTCAGGGACTATTTGTGTCTTAAACTCCTAGGGCACTACATGTTCCTGTGTTTTAAGCAGTAGATTTGAAATAAATGGTCATAAAGCGTTTGTAAAAAAGGAGAACTAGAACTTGAGTTACTTCAATTCTATCATCCTATGTGACCATTTGGATTTTAAATCGGTGTTTGAAATATAAAACGTGAACTACAAATTTCTTCACTGGAAGTGCAAATTGTTCGTATGTGAAATATTTTACTGCAATTGAATAATAGCTTTAAAATTCAACTTAATGTCTTTTTATATCATTTTAAAACTAAAGAGCAAATAAAAAATACAATGTTACATTAGTGCTAAATTGTACTTGTTGTAGATGTTTCAGTTTTATTAGAATCTACTTAGTAATTAGGAACAGTTACCTACATAATTTATATATATATGATTTTCAATAAAAGAAAACTTTGCCTGCAATTCTTTTCTGTTCATTATTATTATTTGTTTCATTTCTTAATTATCTCTGAAAATAATTTTGTCATAGAGAGGAGGGTATGTTAAAAATGATCTGCTCTGAGTGTCACAGGCTAGATTTGCCACTAGGTGAAGCATTTCTGTTAATGGAATGGAGATATACATTTTTGTCATTATGAGGTGTGCTCCGATGGAAGATTTAGAATCAGGTTGCTAAAGATTTTTGGTGGAGAGATGCCCCTTACTTGTGTTTGGAAAACTAAATAGTGGAGATTCATTGGCAACACAGTTGTTTTAATTTGCTGGGGACAGAGGACAGTGAGTTTTATGTCTTGAGCATACTCCCAGAGGCTGAAGGCTAAAACGAGAGACAGGCTTTGGCATCATAGAGATCTGTGTTTGAGTCTAAATCCTATCTCTTCCAAGCTGTGTCATTTTGAGCAACTTAATTTCTTTAAGCTTCAGTTTCCTGATCTGTCAACATGTAAATAAAACATATCTATCTCAGAGGATCACGAGAATTAAATGTTGTAAAAATGGAAGTATAAGTGATGCTCAAGCCATAGGAAGTGCCCAATGAATGTGTTTCCTGTTCCTCTACTTCTTAAATTCTCAGTTCTTTGCATACATTTTCATTAGATAGATACTTTCTTGTATTTTGTGCTGATTTTTTTAAGCACCAAGGAGGTCCATTGAACATTTGCTAATAAGTTGTGCTATGTAACATTAGTTTCTTGATGTCTTTGTTAAAGTTTCCACAAATTATTTATTGACTGACTTAGACATAAAATGAATGAGAATAATCAATTTTTACTTTATTAAACATATATATATCTTTCAATTATAAATGAGATCTTTCAGCTTCAAGATTGGAGGCCTGGGGAAGGCATGGAGAGTGCAGAGTGCAGGGGTGGGTGGTGAGTGGGGATTAAACGTAAGTTGATCTGTTGTAACAATTTTATATCACTCTCTTCCCAGGGAAGATTTGTATCAGTGGCCCCAAAGCAGAGAGCTCAGTATCCCATTACCAACCAATGAGTCATTCAGTCTCCCACAGATCCAAATAAAGTTTCACAGAATACACTATGGCATGCCTTTCAAAATATATGAAGGCCATAAAATATATCATTTATTTTACCATATGAACTGACTCTGCCCCTTTTTTACCATTTGGGATAGCAATCTCACCATGTGTTTTTGGCTCTTAAGTTATCATCAGATATATTGGAGTTCTCTGAGCTTTTCCATTCTTAGTCCCCATGGTCTTTTCAGGAGTTTTATAACTTGGTTGTAAAAATTCACTCTAAACTGAAACTTGGCAAACAGTATATTAATCTGGGAAGTTAATTTCTTTTATAAAGTCTAGAATCTGTTTAGCCCCTCTTTTGAGTTTTCAGAGACCTTGGAAAAATAAAGTGAGCAATTAAAGTATTTTTGTGTCTTAAAAAAATGTAATTGCATTTTTCTAAAATCCCCCAACCCTATTTTTACAGGTGAATAGCTTATATTTTGGACTGAGTTCTGATATATTTTGAAACAGATTTTTTTTTTTTGGCATGGTGAAATAGAGTAATTAAAAAAGGAACTAGGCTGAGCTTACCCATTACATCACTGGAATAATAAAGTATATTTAGAGAGTGGTGCTTGTCTGAATTTACAAAAAAGGGTAAGATGTTAATATCATTGGATGTTCAACAATGTAGGAATATATCAGTGGGAAGTATCACTTAAAATATGCGATGTGTCCTCAGTCTTGCAAGAATTGCTATGTTTGCAGTTGATTCATTGGGCTTTGGGAATGACTTTGCCATCAGATATTGCCAGGAAGTGTGAGTTCAACTTTCATGTCCTTTCGGTGCCAGTGAATGCTGTCACTGCCTCTTGCCTCTTACCAGGCTAAAGCACCAGATGAACTGTCCAGACAAGGTGATGGACCACATAGAACTTACACTAGCTATCTTCTCACCACAGAGACAAGCCCCAGGACAAAAGAAACTCAACAAAGACAAAGGACAACACAAAGGAGCATCTAAAATGAGGCTTTACCAGCTTTAAAATACTTTCAGGTATATTTTACTGAGGAAATGTAGAAGAGAATTAAATCATGGTCTCTGGAGTTGGACAGACCTGATGGTTACTAGCTGTGTGGGCTTGGGGAAGCTATTTAATCTTTTCCATTTTCAATTCAATTATTCCTTAAAGTACAAAGAAAAACAGTACATACTTCTTAGAGTTATACTGAGGCTTAAAATATAAAAATACATGTAATGTAATTAGAAGAATGATTAGCAAGAAGTAATTAATCAATATTAGTTTTTGTTATTGTTAATGCTATTCAATTATTTGGCTAACTTTATGAGGTAGATTTCATTATTATTATGACTACCATTTTACAGATGAGAAAAATTTAGGTTCCAAATGGGTTTTACCTTATACAAGATCACACAACTACTAAGTATGCTTAGTTTGATCTCAAATCTAGGTTTCTTGATGATAAATCTAGTACATTTTTTCCTGGTAACCATAGTGTGTATTTAAGGAACACTGTTTCTTATTCAAAAAGTTGGATAAGTAGCTGTTTCATAGAGAACATAACCATTTTTTCATATTGAAAAGTTAAATTTTTAAAAATTTTATTGAAGTATGGTTGATTTACAATGTTGTATTAACTTCTACTCTACAGTAAAGTGACTGAGTTATACATATATATATTCTTTTTCATATTCTTTTCTATTATGGTTTATCACAGGATATTGAATATAGTTACCTGTGCTATACAGAAGGACCTTGTTGTTTATCCATCCTATATATAATAGTTTGCATCTGCTAATCCCAAACTCCCAATTCATCTCTCCTCTAACCCCCTCCCCCTTGGCAACTACAAGTCTGTTCTCTATATCTGTGAGTCTGTTTTGTTTCGTACATCTGTTCATTTGTGTCATATTTTAGATTCCACATATAAGTGATATCATATGGTATTTGTCTTTCTCTGTCTGCCTTACTTCACTTAGTTTGATAATATCTAGGTCTATCCATGTTGCTGCAAATGGTATTATTTCATTCTTTTTAATAGCTGAGTGATATTCCATTTATATATATATTATATATATATATATACACACACACACACATATATATATATATATGCATGCCATATCTTAAAAGTTAGTTAAAAATTTTAATGCACAGGTATCAATGTATTTAGCAAGTAGAGTTTCAAGTTCCCTAAAGTTTTTTTTCTTTTTAATAAGGTATATTAACCATGTAAGAAAAATGTATGTAATGGATTCAACGTATCTGTGATAGCCTGTATGTTAATAGCACCTGGAGTTCCCAGTGGACTAGAATGGTTTAGAATAAAGTTGCCATAACAGTTTAATAGTTTATTGATTTTTTATACATGGAATTCACTTGGTACTGTAGGTCTTGTTTTGCACACAATGGTCATGATGTCCACCGCATACAGCTGGTAACATCTGCACATTGGAGTAGGGCAGTACTTGAGGAGGAAGGAGAGGCAGGGAAGGTTTTTACTTTTAGCATGAAGTTAGTCTGGACTTGTTTCAAACAAAGGAGGAATGGGGATGGGTTCATCAGATCAGTGACAGATGTGATGGATGGGGTCATGCATCCAGATCCCTCTCCGGGACTGAGCACACATTCCCCAGGTGCCAGTACCTCTTTCTGGCGATAGAGAGTTCCTCTCCCTGAACTGGCTCTTAGGTGAAAGGAACTGCTTTGCCCAAGGTGTTTCCCCATTTCTGGAAGTAGCCTCTGTCCAATGACTTGTTAATGGAAAGGTCTTAAAGTCTTGGTCCTTTGGCTCCAATTCAAGATAACTTGGATGTGCCATCCCTCTTCAGGGTTCCTGTAGGGTTAGCTGATGCCCCTGGTGCAAAAGCAACTCAGTTCAGCTTCTCCCTCTGCTCAGCCAATCCTATGCCCCTCATTTCCTTACAAGTGCTGTTCTATAGTGTGCTCCCAATAAACCTCCGGCCTGCCTATCTCCAGCTGAGAGTCTGTTTCCTGGGAATTCCAACCTAAAGTTGTAGCCATACACAAAAGAACTAAGGAGGTTTATCAGAAGCCCCAAGGAAAAGAAGCAGCTTTACAGTTACAGAGGACGGGGGGAGGCAGATTTGCAGAAAAGGCAATGAGAATCGATGCATTTGTGTGGATGCTAAGGTGTGTCATTTAGAGAGGCAGAAAAATTTTTTTTAAAAACTGGAGGAGATGGATCAGAGGGGCTGAGACTGTATTACCACATTATTTGGTTATAGGATGGTCATAGATGGGTGAGATACTGTGGGATAAGTCTTTATAAGATAATCAATGTGTTCCTTATATGGCAGCTTGGCAAATGTAGAATTAGAGGTCAGACAGCTATAGGGATGGGTCTTCAAGATGGTCTCACAAGTGTCTATGGCAATGATGCCCAGATGGACAATGTGACCTATGCATGAGGTGTGGCAACCAGTGAAACTCTCCTCTGGAACAGCAGGCAAGGCCCAGACTGTAGTAATGGACAGAGATACTAGGCACAGGATTGAGGATCAATTTTGATTTTACATAGGGCTGTGTTAGGGGGCATTTGGGAAGGGGTAGAAGGAACATGGGAGGCTATCACAGTCTTAGAATAATGAGGTAAGGGACCCAAAGAAATGCTGAGGAACCATGAATAGGGCAGGGATCCAGATGCAGGAATTGGAGCATAATCAAGTCCAATGTCTGGCAAATTCAGCAAGGATGACTGGTCCCTGAGTCAGAGCTATACTAGAGTGATTTTGATTACAATCTATATGCTGATAACTCTCAAATCTCTATGTCCAGCCACAAGCACATTTTAAAAATTTCTAGACTATGTCTCCAGTGGACATCTTCATGTGACTACTCTACCAGAAATTCATATCATACATATGCAAAACTCATTTTCTTCTCCAACCTTCACCCTTCAGTTCCTACTCTTGCTTAATTGCATTACCACTTCCTGGTTATACTATTTGTTCCTGTAAATACAAGAAGTGGACATAATAACCTGCATGAAAAAGAGTCTAGATGAGTAGGTTTTAAATTTTAGTGTAGAAGGAATTAGGAGTAGGAGATGTGGGTGCTCCTACTTTGTCTCTAATCCATTCCCAAGCTTTCCTGCTCTTATTCCTGATCACATCCATGACCCACTGTTATCACAGTCTCCACATTATAGACTATATGTCCTTGCCTCCTGGTACTTGGGCTTCACCCTCAAAAGCCTCAAACCCTTAGAACTGTGGTGGGCGAGGAATTGGATCCAGCCATCTGCTCTGGGTCTTCATCTCTCTGTTTTAATAAGGTCCACAAATGAGTTTTACTTTGGCATGTTTGATCACAAAAACTAAGCAGAAAGTGCTGGAGGAAAAATGCGTTGCACTTTATTGTACCTCAAGCTACTCAGAAATCATTTGATGATCTCTTTGAGCAGTGTGATGTTCAACTTAGTGAAATCAGAGTTGATGCAAGTAGGGGATCACCTGGCAATTATTTCCTTAGCTTTCATACTGGATAAGAGTCACCATTCATCAGTGTTTCCCAGTTGATTAAGTTGAAGGACAGTGCTGATGGCAGGGAGGCTCCTTAGCCTGTCACTCTGCAAGGAAGAATGTTGAGCAAAAAAGAAGTCAGAGTTCCCAGTGGGCTGAACTTGAGAAGTGGCTCAAGGATATCTTTTATTATTTATTCACTAAATACATATCAAACACTATATCTTTGGAGACTCTCATCTTTCTATTTTGTATCTTTTCTCCTATATCTTTATCTTCTCTATTACCCACTGTTCTCATGTTTCTTTTTCCCCTACTACCATCAAAACTTTCTCTCAGGTTTTTTTTCACCCATACTAACTTTATAAGCAACTAAGATGTTACCTTTCTTTGGCAACAATGCAATCCCAAATCTTAAGTTAAAGAATGAAATATGTATCAATCTTTGTGTCAGAGAGAATTTAGGACATCTGGGCCTTCCCAGTGTCCCTGAAATTGTATTACCTGATTGATCTATGCAGTAGGCTAGCCTTAGGTCTTCATGTCCAAGGAAACAGGCAAACCAGAAATAGATTACAGTAGAATGAAATGTGTTAGACGAGACCAGCAAAGAAATCTCACTGAGCAGGTGGCTGTATAGAGTTAAGTAGCAGGGGTTCGGTGTTTGACAGAGCAGACTTTGAGGCTTAGGTGTGAAACAAGTTGTGAAGGTCAGTTCTGACCTTGGGCAGGCTGTAAGAATTAATTCATTATTTGCACAATTAGAATAATAATAGCACGTGTTCTTAAGAATAATAATAGCACGTGTTCTTAGAGTTGTGAGGACTTCATGACATACTCTATGCAAAGTACTTAGGGAACAGTGCTGGCACACTGTAATTGCTCAATAAATGTGATGATGATGAGAAAGAGAAGAAGGAGGAAATGGAGGAGGAGGAGGAGGAGGGCTTTGTACTTGATTGGTCTTTGAGAGAGTTATATTGCTGTTGCTAAAACGAGATTTGTTGTCATGTGTACCTTCTTGCTTGGGATGCTGAGTCTTGCTGCCTATCTCCAGCTCAGACTGGTGTATTCTGGTGTGGCAACAGTGACCATGGACTGCCTCCAAGCTTCCATTCTTGTCCTGACTCTACCTTGAAGCAAGGAAACTATGCACATACTTTAGGCAGTCTTTTTATTTCCTGTCTTTTTATTTTCTCCAACTTTAATGGAGGCTTACCTAGCAAGACCTGAAATAAAGACTGGGTTCTCTAACTTTTGAACATATTCTTTTGTTTAACAAGCCCTTACTGAAAATCAGTATATGCTGAACCCTAAGGGCTGAGGATTCAATGGTTAGCATTAACATGCAAACTCTGTGCTACTGGAGCATAAAATCAATGGGCTCACATGAAAAGATACTAAATATCCTTAGTCATTAAGGAAATGCAAATTAAATGATAATGACCTAGCACTACATACCTACTAGAATGGTTAAAATACTACTACTGCTACTACTACTAATAAAACACTGAAAATGAAAAGTGCTGGAGCAACTAGAACTCTCAAACATTGTTGGTGAGAATGCAGGATAGTACAGCCACTTTGACAAAGGGCATAGCAATTTTTTTTTTTAAGTTAAACATATACTTGATATACGACCCATCAAGCCCAACCCTAGGTATTTACCCAAGTGAAACAGAAATTTAAATTCCCACAAAAACCTATATAAAATTATAAAGGCTTTATTCATAATTGTCAAAAACTGGAAACCACCCAAATGTTTTTCAACTGGTGAATGGACACACAAGCTGTGTACATCCGTAGGTTGGAATTCTGTGATCAATAAAAAGGAACACATTACTAATACATGGATCTTTAATGTATTACATTTCATTAAAAAAAGTCAGAACTCAAAAGCTATGTACTGCATGAATCCATTTATGTGACATCCTGGATCAGAAAACAGATCAGTGATTTTCAGAGACGGGAGTAGGAGGAGGGGTTAGTTACAAAGTGGCAATTTGTGGTAGTTTTAGGGTAATATAACTTTAGGAACCAAAAGGAATAAAATTTACTGTAAATAAATTTTAAAAATTAATTTGAAAAGAAAAAAATATAGAGGAGGGGAAGGAGGCTCAATAGTATGTTGACAGAAAATACATTAATCAAATGTCTTCAAGAGAAGATGTAACTTTGTGGATTCAATCTCTCATTTCTTGTAGATAAAGCTTCTATGTGGCTCTGATCATTTCAATTAAATACTAATAAGGCAAACATATTTTTAAAAATAGTTCTAACAGATCAAGTCAGTATTTCATAATGACAGGTCTAAAGAGGTATTTCATTTAAACAAAATACATAGGTTATGAATGTTCACCAAACAAGACTTGAAAATGTAATATTTTAGGTGGAGTAACTAAAGTCTATGTGAAGGGTAAGGACTTTAAAAGTCTTATTGATGTAACAAATAAAATTTACTTATCAAAACAATTTAATTTGATTACCAGTAGTCTAAGTTTAATTTGCTTTAGAAATAGCAATCTAAATCCAGCCCTGCCCAACAATCAATTCATCAGTAACCAAAGTACCTTAATCAACTGGTCAAAGATGGTATTCTTTTAATTTTGGGGTCTACAACCCTGGAAATAAATCAAAATAAACATAGTGATTATTCTAGATAGGTATAAAAATAAAAGTAAAGAAATAATAATGAAATAGACCCATGATGTTGACTTTAATTAAGTGGCTTTGTAATTGCTATATTTGTATATATTTTATTTGTTATTTCAAGTGTTTGCAATATTCGAAAGAATTAACCACATATATAATAGCAGTTAAAATCAAGATAAATTATTAATAAATTTGTAACTTGTTTAAATGTCAAAGAAGGATGAGCTTCAATATTATATTAATTAGATAAATGAGTTTATTAAATTTAGCATTAAACAAACACAAACAAAAAATCCATTGAAAGGGACAAACAGCGAAAACTGAGAGAGATCAGTGGGTGGGATGAAATAATGAAAACTGGGAGGAGAGTTTGGACACCTGCAGATATAAATGGAAAACATTTTCTTGAGGTATAAAGAAGAGCTAAGAGTTAGGAAGAGGATCACAGTGATTTGAGTACGAAAGGTCTCTGAAGTGTTGGAGAACCAAAGCCAGACCTCGTAATTTTGCCTAAGGCTCTGGAGGTAGCAACTATTCTAGGGTGATGGGAAATAATTTCTGTAGCTTTTTATTACATTTTTTGTTTTTTGGTTTTGTTTTTACAGTGGATTCTCATGTGTCCTGGAAGTGTGAAAATGGGCTGTTGAGTAAGCAGTATCTAAAGAATGCCCATGCGAGTCAGTGGAGTTGAATCTATATAATTGTCATCTAACTGCTTCATCTCAGGCTGTCCGATTTGGCATTTGTTTTTTCTTTCTTATAGCTAACAAATGAACTCATTCTCCTACCTTGTAGTTGTAGCTCTTGGGTTATGCTAAGTTAGGACAGGGAATACTGATTGTGACTCTTAGGAGATTTTCTTGTCCTTATGGCATTCTCCATATCATGGGAGTCAGGCCATGTCCCAGGATAAATCTCACCCAAAGACAAGATTTTTGCAAACATTTTATGAGCTCAGAAATTAAAACAAAGTTCTAAATCTCTCTCCATCCATTTCATTTTTCTTCCTGTGCAACAAGGTAACCACCTCAAGTAACATGTCAGTGGGGAAGAAGGGACGGAAACTGAGGAGAGGTGGCTAAGGAGTAGAGGGAATCTCATCAGGAGGTTTTTGTGTGTGTGTGTGTGTGTGTGTGTGTGTGTGTGTGTGTGTGTGTGTGTGTTGTACTAGGCTGCGAGCTCCATTGTACCTAGGAAACAGAAGGAAGCCATCTTGCTGAACAAAGGACCATGGAGAATCATTCCTGGGAAGATGTAGTACTGAGTCCTGGTGGAGGAATGTCTAAGACTTGCCTCTGATTCAGGACTGTTATGGATCAGTGACTCCTGTGTGTTTCTTATTTTCCCCATTTTGAATATAGTGGTTACCTTATTCCAGTCCCACCATTATATAATAGTATAATAGCTTTTTTTGTTTTAAAAGAAAAATTTTGTTTTAAAATTAAAAAAAAAAAATTATAGATAAGGGGAAATATACTTGAGGAGCTGTACTAAGGAACCAAAGCTGTCAAGCCTCATCATTCCCTGTATCTAATTTAGATAAAGAAATTCTGGACTTTGACCTGATGTTGTAATGGGATAAGACTTTTGGGGGCTTTGGGAGTAACCGACTATATTTTGCATGTGGAAAGGATGTGAATGAGTGAGGGACAGAGAGTGAACTATGATTTTAGGGGTAGCCAGCTTCCCCCCAAACCCCTAATACTCCCTGCATCCAGGTACACATGCTTTTGGATAGTTCCCTCCCACATTGTACCAGGGTTGGTCTGTGTGACCAATAGAATATGGCAGAAGTGATGGTGTGTCACTTCCGACATTAGGTAATAAAAGACTATGATTTCTGTCTCTATTTTGTCTCTTGGATCACTCTCTGGGGGATACCATCTGCCATGGAGATGTTCGGGAGGACATTCAGGCAGGCTATAGAGAGGCCCACATGATTAGGAACTGAGCATCTGGCCAATAACCACCAAGGAACTGATACCTCCCATCAACCACACATGAACTTGGAAGCGGGTCATCCTCCAGTCTAGATGTCACATGACAGCAGCCCTGACTGGAAGCTTGTTTGCAGTCTCAGAAGATGCTCTGAACCAGAACCACCCAACGAAACCCCTCCTGGATTCCTTACTTACAGAAACCATAAAGCACAACTTCATGAAGTGTTACCAAAACTTTACTCCAAAGGAAAACTGTTGCCCTGCAATGCCACATCATTGTACCCAGCTGCCTCGGAAGTCCCTGACAGTTCTCATGGGGCATTTGACCTGTATTAAAGGCAGAAAAAAACAAATGGAACCACAACTCACACTTCCCTTCAGAGATGATTGGGATATTGCCGTTCATCCTTATTTCTCAGTCACTGCTGTGTGTCTGTCTTCCCTGGTCACCCATCATTAGTAGAATCACACCCCTGTCCTGCTTTGATCCAACCACCTTGTTCTCTCCTCCTTTCCAAACTCTACTAATCTGCTTTCTTGGACCTTTGCTTCTTGTTCAATTCTTCTCTATCCTCCAACTTTTCTTTGAACAACCTTGCTTTGTCACTTTGCTATAACTGAAGTCTTGCTTGCTCTTGAGGCCCCTACTTTCCTGTAGCCTCCTGGTGGCAAGGCTTTATTGCTCAGGCTCATATATCTCTGGGACAGGAAGTGAGAATAGTGTTTAACTTACTCCCTATCACCATTTTCAGACCACTATGGCCTGTCTCTGTCTCTGTCTCTCTATCTCTGTCTCGCTCTGTCTCTCTGTCTTTCTCTCTCTCTCTCTCACACACACACACACACACACACACACACACACACACACACACATTGCTCCACTGAGGTGCATATCATTTAGTTATACCATATTCTTCCCAGACTTATTGCTTTTATCTATTGACCCCCATTCACTTCAGTTATCAAGTCTTAGTTTCTGGCTCAAAATATTTTTCTCTTCTCCAGATCCTGTGATTATTCTTGGTGACTTAAGCATCCATATAGATAATCTACCTAATAACCACTGTCCTTTGATCTGCTCACACGTCCTCTCACCCCAGCTACCCAGGGCCACGTTGAAAGTATTTCACTTTTGAAATGTTGATTTCAAACACCCCAGCCTCTGATAAACTTTTTATTTTCCCCATGACATTTTAACTTCTCCTAATGACACTATTCTTTGGCAAAATTGAGATGTTCAATCTGTAGTCACCCATCATTTTTTTCTACTCATCAGTCTCCTCCTTGCTCTGCACAGTTTCCATATCCCTTCACTATGATTGCTCACAGAAAATGCTCTCTATGCACTTCCCATCTTCTTCCTCTCATTCTTCTCCTAAAAACTCCAACACTGGATGAACTCATCCATCAGCTGCCTCAAAGCCAATATATGAGAAGTTTAGCCTTCCTAGAAAAATTTCACAACTGAATGGAACATTTTACATTTAAATTTATAACTTACTTTTCTTTCAACGGTGAACAATTGTTTATTCAGCCCCTATTTTATCTATGCCAGGTAATATTTTAGACATTGGAGAACCCCAAATCACCAAATATAAAGTCCCTGCCGTCACAGAGCTTGTGTGTCAGAGTATCACTCTTCTCAGTCCTTCATATCCACTTTCTTCATTGACTCCCTGTGGTGGACTTATTGCTCCATCATAATGGCTCTAGTCAGTGACTCCCATGTTGCTAAATCCAGGGTACAATTCTTTGGTTTCATCTTTATCATCATAAAGATAGCATTTTCCCATCTCCCCCAACTTTTTTTTTTACTTCTTCTTTTGGCTTCTGTTGTCACAGTCTTCTGCCCTTTCTTCCACCCCACAGGCCACTCCATCTCACAGCCTTTGTGATTTCTACCTCACCTTGAACCATCTTCTCTGTTTATGCACTCTCTCAAGAGATGGCATCAATTTCTCTGCAATTAAATGCCATCTTTATAATGGTAATTCTTAAATATATGTTTTTAGCCTGGACTTTTCTTCTGATCTCTAGACTTTCATATCCTACTCAACATTTTAGTTGGGTGGTTCACAGACATCTCAAACCTGACATGTCCTAAATCCCTTTAACTATAAAATCTATGCTTTCTCTCTTTCCCAGTCATTTCTATCTTAGAAAATTATACTATATTTCACTAAGCAAGCCAGAAAATCATATCCATAATTTTATAATTATGGCTCTGTCTGGTCCCCAGTCCATCACTCTCCCATTTCTCTTTATAATCCAACCATCCTTGCTTATTCCCACTTCCTCATACAAAATCTTTCCTGGCTCGGGGACTTTGAGTATACTGTTTTCTCTGTTTGGCGTGTTCTTTCTCCTACTCACAAAATGGCTATTAACTGCCTATGGAGAAGATAGATTTCAGATTTTAAGTGTTCCACAAGACCTACATAATTCCTTTTTACCTCAAATGGAAGGAGTGTATGTATTTGCATTTATTGATCCTAATATCATATGTGGGTGGTTTTGATGCTGACTGTTGTCTCCTTCTAACACCTGGTTATGGTTACTTGTGGATTGAATACCCCCTTTTGGACCCTAGTGGGACAAACATCTAGTTAGATTTCCTCTATTAAGTGGAGACAAGTTAGCTTTTTAGCAGTGTTTACAGAGTCTCCCCACTTAGCACAGGCATAAACTGGAGATCCAAAAATGATGGCATTTAGTTTCTAATATGTGGAATTAATATTAAATACAGCTGATGAATAAAAAGAGTGGCATCTCTAGAAGAGTTAAAATCTTTATAATGCCCTTCCTGAGGACTCTGTGTCCTATATTGTATTCTTTCTGCAGGGAACACCATTGGTTTTTGATGGTTTTTGACAATGCTGCTGTATAATAATGCTCAGTGCAACAATAAATTTCTTCAAGTGTGTGACTAAAAGCCGCCTGAAAGCCTTTGTAGTCATTTAGCCGAACGTTCTTCATAAACTTCCGCATTGCAATTCCATTTGTTTCTTGGTTATTTTGTACAGTTTCCCTTTAGTGGATGTCTGTAGACTTCTTCACATCTGGATCCAATTACAGAGCACTCTTTATGTGAATCTAATTATCTGTCTCTACATGTGCTCAGCAGACACACAATTATTATTAATAAGAGTTTGAATGTGGCTTTCCATTTCCAAATTGCCTTGTCCTTTTATTAGGCAATCCTCAATAACTTAAATTCCAGACCTAATCCTGACTCTGGCTTTTAGAGACATATTGAGAAAACTGGGGCACCAGAGAGTAAATTTGTTCCTATAAGTGGGCCAAATCAGGGGCAGTCAAACAGGGCTGACTACTATGTGGTATAACTTTAGGGCTACAATGGAGGGACTTAATTTTAAAATTTTCATTGCCTTCATGGTTTAATGAGTCCTTGTTTCTCTGCTACTATCATACCCCCACTATCAAAAGTGGTGGTAGATTGAAGTTATATGTTGCTGTGAGATTTTGCTAAATTTGATTGCCTGTTTCTATCCCCCCTCCTTTTTTAAACAAAACTCTAATTTCCTTTTGGAGAATTACTCCTTTTCCCATGCTTAATTTGTGTGCATCAGTGGGGGTGGGGGGCTGCTTGATACTCATCTCCAGGGGTGGCACATGTGATGCAAGTCCTGTCTTTGGACACATCCTGAGCTCTCCTAGTAAGAGAAACTCTTGAGTTGTGGAAACTGCTATGAGGAAAGAAAATTGAACTTGAAAAGACATATGCTGAGGTACTAGAACCGTTTTTCGTCTGGTGGCGAGATGGCCCAACCATCCAACCTCTTTCACACCAGGACAAATGACACAAGCAACAAGTCACAATGAATCAGGCTACCATTAGGTAGCTTGTCGCATTGAGCGTTCATTATGGGCCGGACCCTGAGCCAAGCACTTTCGTTTCGTATCCATTGGGATCTCCCCACAAATTCCATGGAGTATGTTTTTTTAGTACAAGATGAGATATATCAGAGAATGAAATGAACTCAGAGGAAGCAAGCTGCAGGAGGAAAGAGAGAAACCAGGTCCTAGTGCTCTATGAACTCCTGGATTGATCCAAACCTAATGTTCCACTATCTTTTTTATTTTTAAATTATGTGAATCCAAAAATTCTCCTGATATTGAAGAAAGTTTAGTTTGGATTGCTGTTGATTGTATCTGAAGGACTCTTAGTTGACATTGATTATTTACATTCTAATTTTCATTGGTTCTTTTCTGAAAGTAAGATTTGATGTTCTGAAATTGAAGGAAAAAGCATGATGGCAATGAATGTGTGAGCAAACATGGAAATAAATCCAGTGAAGAGAAAGGGGGAGAGAAAGAAAACCCTAGAAATTTAGATTTAAAACTCAAAGTCTAAGGTTTTTAATTTTGTGCTGGAACTCATTAAATTTAATCTTTCTACTTGTAATTTCTGACAAGTGCAACGATTTGGAAATGTAGCAGGAGACATAATAGAATAAAAAATAAAGAGTGTTGTATAGCATATATATATGTGTAAAATATATATGTATATTTTAGGCTGAATTGTGTCCTCCCAAATTCATAGGTTGAAGCTCTAAACCTCTGTGTCTCAGAAAGTGACTGTATTTGGAGGTAGAGTCTTATTTATTTATTTATTTATTTTTGGCTGCTTTGGGTCTTTGTTGCTGCGTGCGGGCTTTCTCTAGTTGCGGCGAGCGGGGGCTACTCTTCATTGCGGTCCACGGGTTTCTCATTGCGGTGGCTTCTCTTGTTGCAGAGCACAGGTTCTAGGCATGCAGGCTTCAGTAGTTGTCGTGCATGGGCTCAGTAGTTGTGGCACATGGGCTCAGTAGTTGTGGCACATGGGTTTAGTTTCTCCGCGGCATGTGGGATCTTCCTGGACCAGGGCTCGAACCCCATGTCTCCTGCATCGGCAGGTGGATTCTTAACCACTGCACCACTAGGGAAGTCCCTGGAGGTAGAGTCTTTAAAGAAGTAGTTAAGTTAAAATGAGGCCCTTAGACCCTAATTCAATCTGACTAGTGTCCTTATAAGAAAAGGAAATTGTGACACACAAAGAGACTTCAGGGATGTGCATGAATAAAGAAAAGATTATGTGAGGACACAGGGAAGAGGCAGCCATCAGCAAGCCAAGGAGAGAGACCTTAGAAGAAACCAACACTTGGACTTCCAGCTTCCAGAACTGTGAGAAAATAAATTTCTGTTTAAGTCACCTAGTCTGTGGTATTTTGTTATGGCCGCCCAAGCTAACTAACATAGGATACAACTTTCATTGATTGCTCACCTCAGAACTGGACTTTAATTTCAGGGTTTTTTGGAATGCTAATTACTTAAAACATGCATCTATTATGTGAAAGAATATGGAGTAGTTCTGGGAAAGTGGGTATTCCCACATACAAGAAAAGATTCCGGAATGCATGATGTTTACAGTCAATTTGTGTACTTAAGCTGTCTGCACATAAAAAATAGACCCCGAAATCGAGAAGTGGTGAATAAATAGCACCAATGTGGGTATTCTGGGGATGGCCAGGAAGTGGGGAGTATTACTTTAAACTGGAAAGGTTGGAACGCTTTTGCTAGAGAGATGCCACTTT
This sequence comes from Balaenoptera ricei, assembly GCF_028023285.1. Lineage (NCBI taxonomy): Eukaryota > Metazoa > Chordata > Mammalia > Artiodactyla > Balaenopteridae > Balaenoptera > Balaenoptera ricei. The sequence goes on along the minus strand of NC_082639.1, from coordinate 73,108,175 downwards.
AGTTGGGTCTCAAAATCAGAAGAGATTTTAGATAAGAGCTAAGAGAAGATGTGCTAGGCAAGGGAAATTTTGTCACTAAAATCAAAAAGTACAAAAGATGTTTGGGGAATAAGAGTAAACAGGTAGGCTAGAATAGAGGATTCCTATGGAGAGCTGTCGAAAAATAAGCTGAGGAAAATAGTGTAGAGACAGAGTATGAAGAATTTGACTGTCAGATACGTTAATTTGGATTTCTTCTTAAAGGCAAAAGATGACAAGGCATTGATCGCTTTTCAGCAGAAAAGTAATGTGATAAAAGCCTGTTTGGGGAAGACTTCTCTTTTGGCTTCTGAGAAGAGTGCGTGAGAAGGAATTCGAGGTGAGAGACGGGAGACTGGGAGATTGGCACCATCGGCCCTGGTCTATCAAGGAGGAGATAGGGGTCCATGAAAAGTCCTCTTAAATCTCACCTGGAAATGTGTGCCCAAGTATAACTTTTAGTTTGATTTGCCTCAGGCAATGTGAACAGCATATTAACCCTTTCTAAACATATTCTGAATTCTCTTTTAAATGCTAAGTAAGTCCTTGTTCAGCTACCTTGTACAAGAAACTTCGCAAATCCTAATAATAACATACTTTCTTGAAATAAGATCTTCATATTCTTCTGTTACTAATTCTCCCGGTGCCCTTGCATGTAATGCATGAAATCTCCTCGTTATTGCTTAAATGCCCTTGCCGATATAAAACTATTTATTTCATTGTGGGAATTTTCCTTCAAACACCTGTTCCTTTTTTAAAAAAATGAGCAAATTCTCTCTAATTCAAGGTTATCTTTCTCTCTGTCTCTCTTTTTTTTTGGTAACAAGTATTCAGCCCACTGAATCAGTTTTCTCATAGAGTCCACTGAGGAATGTAATGATCTGCTTTCTCTTTCCAGATGTGGTTTAATTGTTTAACATAAAGACATATGCTGAGATTCAGGAAGAACTCCCTCCAGAACTCAGTATTATCATTATGTGCCAATTTAAAACCATCAATGATCAACCAGAGATTTTTTCTGCCTTTCAGTTAAAACATACTAGATGGGCAGGATATGGTAAACCAGATGCAATAATTAAGAGAATAGTTTAACTGTTCATATTGCACAGTGCTGTTTGCTACAGCATGACCATTAAACAAAAAGTAAAGCCAAGAAGGGTTGTATGGCCTCCTAAAAATTCCATTTGGCTTGGAAATACAGTACCATTTTACATTAACGTTAAATACTCCAAGAGATAATTACACAGTCATGAATCAACTGTGTCAAATAATTAAATACAGGAAATGTCAATGGGAAAAAAGACCCCTTCTTGATTTTGACCCTTTCCAAAAAAATTAAAGAAAAAAAATATTCACAACCTGCATAAAAGAATTCCCTTTGGAAGCCTGATCCCTTGGGAACTGCAGGTGGCAGCAGGGAAAAGATATTAGTATTACATTCTACATACACAGGAAACCATTTCCCCAGGCAGCTCCAAAATTTTCCAACAAGATCAATTATCTAGGAAGAATAATTATTTGGCAAATCCATTAGTGATATCAAAGGGTTACATAGCTTTTATTAAGTTATATGGTGAGATAATTTATTACTTTCTATTTAGGTGATTATGGTAAGGTATTCCATGAAAACCTGATGGAAGGCTTTCTGATTATACAGCATATAACAGTATAGATTCTCCTGCTAATTATTTCTGCTGACTATAATCATATTGCCAAATATTCCATTTTTGAGCATTTATCTTGAAAATATTCATTACTTCACTTTGACAATTTCCTTCCTTCCCTCTTTTTCTCTCCATTTCCTTATTCCTCTGCAGAATAAAGTCATCTTTCTGTTCTCTAGTTTGTTAATGACAAACTACTCTGCTTTGGAGTGGATGTGTGGAAGTTTACACACATTTGTGGTATTCCTCTTATGAGGGACAGAGGTATCTAACTTCTCTTTGATAGCAGATAGTTAAGCCCATTAAAATCTCTTTCCTTTTGGGTTTTTAAAGGTCCCTGAAACCAGAGTAGCTCAGAATTCCCTTGTCTCCAATTAAGTTGTTGAGGGAAAAGATAACCAGGGTTCTCCTAAGAGTCTGATGTTCGGGGCAAGAACTAGCTGTTAACTTAATGAACCAATCAAAGGAATTTATAAAAAGGTGGCAGGCATGGGGAACCAGAAAAGCAACTGAAAAGGAAATTAATCAGTTTTGTGGAAATCAAGAAAGTGAATTAAATCAAATCTACTGAACTTCTAAGAAGTGATAATTTCATTTGAATTGAATCTGACCTTAGTTTTTGAGGATTTTATAATAAAGAATTTTGTACTCAGCTCCTGTTGGCTTTCTACCAGGGAATTAAATCCCAAACCTTAAGGGTTAGAAAAGTCCTTTTCACTTCAATTATGTGTGATTCATACGTTAATATTTGTACTGTCTATAGACTCCTTTTGTTGTCTTTTATAGAAGAAACGTTTTAATCTAGATCAGAAATTCAACCACATTAACATGCCACTTGGAGGAGAGCCCAGAATTGTGCAAGATGAAGAGACCCTCCTACCAGGAACTTTCCATGTTAGGGTAATAGGTAGTATGATCCAGTGATGAGTTATACATACTGTATAGTCACATTCCTATAATACAAATCCATAGAAACCTAGTGGATTATATTCACAGAGTGTGGATTTTCCTAATGTATTGTGATAGTTTCTGGCAGAGACTATAAATTTATAGCATGTCACCATAGTTGGGGATGGTTGCTATCAAGTATTATCATGAAATAGCCATCTTGTTGGAGAATAAAATAGAATAATATTGTGGATTCCTTCTATTCTTTAGTTTAGTTTATTACCCTTTGTAGTAGATACATGGTTGCGAAGTCATCCTGCCATAATATTTCTGCAGAATGGGACTGGTGCCCTCATCCCTGTGTTTCCAGGGGTGGGTGCATGACCCAGGGCCAGTCAATCAGAATCCTCCCTGGGACTTCTCTGAGCTTTTGGTAAAAAAAAAAAAAAACGATGCTCGCTTTTTTTCAGTGAACTTGAGCTGTAAGAATATGGTGGCCATCTTGCTGTTACATAAAGAGAGCCATTTGGGGAAAGGAGTCAAGCAGAATGAAACAACTAGAGGAGAGGGATAAGAAACAGGGCTCTGATGATGGCCAACTTCCTGAATCATGTTTGAATCCAACACCATCTTCTCAACTTTCTAGTTTTTTGAGCCAATAATTTTCCTTTTTTGGTTACATTTTTTGTCATATGCATTCTAAAGTATCCTAATACAATTTTCCAACAAGTAATATAATAATAGTGTTTGAGAGAGGGTTATTTGTTTCTAACTTTCAAAGATAAAAATGACAAGAATGTTTCCAAGGTTTCCAGTGAGTGGTAAATGCTAGTAGGGTGACAGATTCAGGTTGTAGATCATTCCAGAATACGTATTTCCTGTAGCTTCCTAGGCATAGTCCAAGAGATTTTGGTGAAGTATACTTGGAGGCTGGCCAGATCAGCTCATTTCTAATGATGTCCCCAGATCTAGACCATGGTACACGGGGAAAGAATAAATGCACCAAACTGTCATACTGACTATAAAGAAAGGACAGTATGACTGATTCAAAGACCCTTCAAAACATGGGCAGGGTGACGGTGTTTAATGCTGTGGTAGAGGATTTTCCTGAATTGTCTACCCACTATTGCATTAGAATGATAGTGTATAAAGTTTAAATGAGTTTAGGATGTTTTAGTCCTAACTTCCATGTGGTACATTAATTTACCCTCTTATATCCCTATGAATATATGATTTAGCTTTTCCTTGAATACCTCGATCAACTTTCATTATTTCCAAAGGTATCTCATTCTGTTTGGGGAAGATCTTGTTAGTTAGAAGGTTTTCCCTCACACTGAACAGATTTTTATTGCTGCTGAATTTAACCTACTATACAACCTAAAGATTTACAGAACAAGACAACTCGTTCCTCCATATGATATATGTTAACATATTTGAGGATGTCTAGCAGGAACTGACAACCTTCTTTCCCTTCGGGTACATTTTGTTAGTTCTTTTAACCACACCACGTATGTCAAAGCTTTCAAAATGTATCTATCCTGGTTGCTGTTTTCTGAAGGTGCTTCAGTTTATTAATCCATCTCAAGAAGTGTGCTTAGAAACAATTACTACTCTTGAGATGCAATCTGAAAGCACAGAAAGAAATACTAATACCTTCCCTGGTTCTGGACATGAGACTTCAATTTATGCCATTTAAGATAACTTATTAACTTGTTTTGGCAGCCTCATGACAGAGTTAATTTGTTTTGAATTTGTACTTAACTAAGGCTAATTGCCAAAGCACTGTTGGATTCTTCACTCTGGTTGTCCTTTTAAGAAGTTTGTGATACAATTAAGCTTACTAAGATTGTCAGTGACTACTCCCTAATTATCACACTATAATATATTACTAGCAATAATCTGAAGCCTTGCAAGTCTTGTCACAGAGTGACTACATATATATAAAATTTATCATCCAAATTGTGAGTCTTTTGAGAGCGTAAAGGGGTGCTATTATTAATAATTACTCCGATTTAAATAGGAATGGAGGCAGCTAAACAGGGATTATGTTTCCCCTAACTATGGAGAGATTAGAACTAACATTTACAATCTAAATGAAAATAAAATCAAACTCATCAGTCTGAAAATTTTTGTTAACTACCAAGTAAAAATCTCAATAGTTTGACTTTATTTGCTTGACTGTGCTTCATTAATTTAGTAGAACTATTTTAGTATTCTTCTCAATTCTGTCCCTTTACTATGGGTAGACTTAAAGGATGCGTTCTTTGACCCAGATTTCCAAGTTGGCTAACCTCCTCTCTTTCAGAGATATATGCTCCATGCCAGCATTTCTGGTTTCCAGCAAGCTTTTCCAGACATCCCTCTTTCCCCCCATTTATCTCACGGGGTGTTGTTTCCTCCCCTGTGAAATAGTCTGGCCAGTTGAAGTCACTAGGCAAGCGTTTATTTATCAACCATCAGCTGAATGCTGTGTGTCTGGGCTCCACCCATGGTCTCTAAACTAAAGATCTGAAGAATTCCAAATCCTTCTAAAACTCCCTTTGGGTGTAACAAGGAAGAGCCTGCAGGCTGAAAGCCAGCGTGTCCTCACCTCAACTCAATGCTCATTGTTCACTTGGGAACAGACAGTTTTAAAACAAAACAAACAAAAACACTATCCAACCCTTCCTCTAAATAAACTTTGTAAAGTATCAGATTGAAAAAAAAAAGAAAAACTTTTGTGATTTTTTTTTTTTTTTTTTTTTTTGCTTTTTGCCTTTCTTCTCTGGATGCTGCATATGGGCTGTTTCCTGCCTTGTAGTCAGAGCCAGACTGCAGGCTTGCATGAAATTTCAGAGGTTAAAAAGAGACATGCTTTTGGATGGAGTTGAGGGTTAGGGGAAGGGAAGTGGAGAGCTTTGAAGTCAGAGATTCCTGTCTTCCCAATTCCGCTTGGTGTTTTGCAGCAGTGTCTTACTAATTGTAAGTATCTTCTGAAAACTTGTTATAAGGAGTAAGCTGGATTCATGGGTCATTTTCAAATTAAAATTTATAAAAAATATTACATAAAAATGTAATCTATTCCACACTGTGGAAGGGAATAATATCCTGTTTCTGTTTCTCTTCTTGGGCACTCCCGAGACATAAAGGAAAGCACATGAATGATCTCCATAATCTTTCCAAATCTTATTTCTGAGACTATGGAGATGCATACCATCTCTTAAATTTGAACACTAATGCTTTTGCTTTAAAAACCATAGGCTTCCTATTAAAGAATCTAAGTAACAGGAAAATGAACTCCAATTATTTACTGTTGTTTGATTTAAGTGTACCAAATGCTTTAGGATTCCTTAGCTCAAAGTACAAATGCTACAGTAAAACTCAAACCAGAAGTTTCTCCATGTTGCATGAAGCCAGGCCCAAGAGATTTAATCTTAACTCCATTTCCAAAACAGTGAACACGCTGGAACTAAATCTGGGTTTTTGGGAAGTTGTCACAAAGAGAGAGAGAGAGAGAGAGGGAGAGAGATGCAAAAATCATAACAATACACTTAGCGTAGTAACGCTGTCTCAGGCTCAATCCCAGGTCACGATTTCCTGGATGCGTAGTTGGCAGGAAGGCTCCTATATCTGCTAGATCATCCACATATGCCTCCTTTGATACAAGCAAAACCAAATGCCACCACCCTCCAACAGGGGTGACGCCTTGATTCCATCATTGGCAAAACTATCGGTAAGAGAGGTTATCTGTAAGAGAAACTAAATTGATTTTTAAGATTCTGCCTTTTCAGATATTTCAGATTCTGCGTAGACTTGAAAAATGCCTGGTTGTTTTTGCACAGATTCTATGAAGCCCTTCATGACTCAATTAGACTTTAAGCAATCCACATCTCATGGAAGATAATTAATAATTTTAATAATATTAATTTTCTCAATTAGACCATGTGAGCCCTCTGAGTGATGAATATAAACTTAGCAAAGTTTAAAATTATTTGTTTCTCAATTTTGGCACTTTTCTCCATTTCTTTTTTACAATTCAGTAATCCTAGAGGTATAGTCAATTGGTATAAAAAATTCTTTTCTTTCCAGAATGTAGAAGACTAGATAATTAATAGAAAAACACATTTTCAGCTCGATTTGCTTATTTTTTATTTTTTTTTTTAATTTTTAGAGCATTTATCTGTAACTTTATCTATTGTTTGGAGTTATTGTGATTTTCAGCTAGGATAGTGGATTTAAAAGTATTTTGTAAACATTAAGCATTGCAATGTTAACATTTGTTATTTCTTTTATTCATCTCTTATTTAATATATATTATATTCCAGGCATAGTGTTCAATGCTGCCTATAAAAATATGAGCAAGACACAGTTTTGCCATGAAGAAGCTTACATTTTTTTGAAGGAGATGTGTTCCATCATCATCATCATCATCATCATCGTCATCATTGTGATTTATGGCATGCCCGCTATGAATTAGGCTCTGGTTCTGGCCTAAGGAAAAAGTGATGAAGAAACCAAAGTCTCTGTCCTCTTTTGATTTAGAAAGACAATAAATAAGGAAATAGATAAATGTGCACTTTCAGATAGTGATAAGAATTATGAAGAAAATAAAGCAGGATAAGGGGATAAAGTAATAGGTGATATTTTTGGTAGGGTGGTCAGAGAAGACCTCTTTAAAGACACATGAGTTGGAATATGAATGATTTTTAAGAAGCCGTGCAAATGTCTGGGATCAGTAAAATGGCCTCTGGGGCAGAAGGAAAACCAAGGGAGTGTGGTGAATTGGAAGCTAAGTAAAAAAGAAGAGAGGTCAGCTCTTAAATGGTACTGACAGGCTGATTATAATTAGGAGTGAGAATTGACCTCTAAACGGGTAAAATGGAGGTCATTGGCAGCCTTGTAAGAGTGGTTTGGGAAATTTTGAGGGAAAAAACCCTGACTGGAGTAAATTAAAGAAAGATTTGGAGTAAGGAAGTGGAGCCACCAATTATAGACAGAATTCTAGAAACTTTGCTTAAAAAAAGCGAAGTGAAGAAATAGTATAGTACCTACTGAGGGACATGGAATCAATCTAGAGTTTTTGAAGCTTCTAGGTCAGTGGTTCTTAAACTTTCTGGTTTTAGAATGCTTTTTTGTTTTTGATAGATATGCTAATTTATTTATTTGTTTATTTGTTTATTTATTTATTTATTGGGGTATAGTTGTTTTACAATGTTGTATTAGTTTCTACTGTACAGCAAAGTGGAGTTCCCTGTGCTATACTAGAATGCCTTTAAATATAATAATATATAATACATTATAGTGATTGATATTTACTGTGTTAAAAATTAAAATGTAGAAATTATTTAACATATTTATTAATTTACTCAAATAATAATAATATGCTATCACATGTTAACATAATAACATAATTTTAATGAAAAATAACTATATTTTTCAAAGCAAAAAAAAGTAAGCCAAGTTTTTATGCAATTTTGCAAATCTCTTTAATGTTTGGCTTAATAGAAAAAAGATGGATTCTCATATCTGCCTCTGCATTCAATCTATTGTGATTTGTTGTTTCGGTTAAGCATATGAAGAAAGTCAGACGTCATACAGATATGCATTTTAATAGGCTTTTCTGATTATTGTGAGGATGTCATGTAACCTATCCTTAGAGACTGACAGTAAAAAAATGCAAATAATGTCTTTGTATCTTTATGAAAATAATTTTGACCTCAGGGACACCCTGAAATGGTCTTGGGACTCTCAGGAGTTGCTGGACTACACTTAGAAAACCACTGAACATACTTTATATCCAACAATATCTGAGTCATGTTTTTCTTTTTATTTTAATTATTTATTTATTTTTGGCTGTGTTGGGTCTTCGTTTCTGTGTGAGGGCTTTCTCTAGTTGCGGCAAGCGGGGGCCACTCTTCATCGCAGTGCGTGGGCCTCTCACTATCGCGGCCTCTCTTGTTGCGGAGCACAGGCTCCAGACGCGCAGGCTCAGTAGTTGTGGCTCACGGGCCTAGTTGCTCCGCGGCATGCGGGATCTTTCCAGACCAGTGCTCGAACCTGTGTCCCCTGCATTGGCAGGCAGATTCTCAACCACTGCACCACCAGGGAAGCCCCTGAGTCATGTTTTGTATGAAATATTTTAGGATAACAAAAGGTGAAGTAACAGCAATAGCAGAGACCTTGTGAAAAGCTGAAGTTTCTTTTCTTCTAAAAGAACATTAACTACGTTATGATATAGAATCTTATAGGATATACCAGCTGTGGATTTGCTGTCTGACAGTTTCCCCAAATGCTAACCACATATGCCAAAAGTTGGGTGGTGGTTGTTTTTATTTTTTTTTTCAGCTTTATTAGGGTATAATTGACAAATAGAGATTATATATATTTAAGGTACACAACACAACTTGATGTTCTGATATACCTATACATCACAAAATGATCACCACAATCAAACTAGTTAACATTCCATCATCTCACATAGTTACCTCTTTTTGTATGTGTGGTAAGAATACTTAAGATCTATTTTCTTACCAAATTTCGAGTATATAATAAAGTATTATTAACTATAGTCACTACAGGTGGTGGCTGTTCTTGAAAGAGTATTTCCGATGACTAGTGCTATCCTATGATTAGTAATGGATTTTAGAAATTGTTATTTGTTCCTTTCTTTCAGCTATGAATTATTTGGGGGTGATAGATGGATATGTGCTAAAATGCCTGAATTTTAATGTGTTTCTTTATTTTTCATGTCATAAAATTAGAGATGGAAGAGACCTCATGAGTTGTGCAGTCCATCACCCTGGCATAATGTCATGGCTCTTTCCAGGAAGGCTTTGTCTGGCTCAGTTCTAAATGAGAAAGGCAATTATACTCCCATTAGTTCCCTTGGGAGACTATTCCATTCACTGATAGATCTCCATTTTGAAATGTTGCCCAACATCAAGCCCATGTTGGTTGAATATTATTAATCCTTGACTGGATAAGCCCCATGTGGTGATCTCTATGAGAGAACTTCAGCCACATTACTCCTGTGGTAAATGTTCTAGTATGCAAGAAATCCATGGTCTATGAGCTGTGCTACCTCACTGGTTATTGAGTGTATTCTGCACACAGGTTTGTAAATTCTCTCCTGTTGAATCATCTGATAAAGAATTTATTATATAATTGTTGTAAGATTTCTGCAAGGATGTTCATTGAAAGGGCATCGGGGACTCTCACGTGTAGAAAATAGGTGAATGGATGATTTTATTTGATAAGAAAATTTTTACACACCAAAAGGAATGAAGTGTTGCTGAGTTATTCAACATGTTAATCAAACAATAGCCAAATGAATTTTTTTTAGAGTCACCCTAGAAAAATGACTGTTATATGAATAATTGAATAAACATCTCAGGCATTTGTAGTAATGATGATGAAATAATTTCATAAACTTTTAAAAGATGGAATATACATTTCTATTTCTACAGAAAGTCAAGATGTAAATCTCCAGGGGCATGCTGTTAAAAAGATAACATTTTTTTTTGTGCCTTGAGGATATTCATACGGCTTATTTAAACATTATTTTCTGAAAGCATAATGTTTGAATTCCCAGTTTCTTTATGCTTAGCTGATTGGGTGACGGCTTGGGAGACATTATGCTGTCCCCTTTTCCTTGCATTTAAAAGTTTATTTCCATTTACTGTTATAAATCTAGATTATTTTTTCTCCACTTTGAAAGGAATTTCAACAAATCTCTTGATGTAGTCCAGTAAACATTCTCATGCAAAATGATCTCTAGGTTATATCTTAAGAAGCAAATTTATCCCCCTTAAAATATTATCCCCCTTAATAACTTTATGATTTGTTCAAGTTAAGAAGAGGAAAAGCAACAAACCAGAAATAGAATTATGCTTATTTTATTATTCCAGTGCTTAGCACTTGGACAGAATATGTTTTTTTTTTTTAAATTAATATAGAAGACTTTTTTTTCCCCCTTTTTCCTCCTTGCATGACTTCAGTTGGTTTTTGTTGTTGTTGTTTTGTCTTTAAAGGAGACTGTTTGGATGAGTCAGTGGAGAAATAATGAAAAACAAGAGGTTGGAAGTTCCCGCCCCTCTCTCCCAGACAACACGAAGCAAGGCAAGGGTTCCATATGATGTTTTAGAAAGAAATCCAGCTCTTGAGATCTCGGTTAAAAGCACAAAACTAAAAATAAAAACAAACAAAAAAAGCCAAAGGCTCTTCAGTGGCTGTTAAAAGGGATTTTTCTTTATTCAATCTGTAAAGGTAAATAATCCATTATTCCTTTAGAAATAGTGCTGTATCATCTTTAGGATTTGTTTTACAAAATTTATGGCAAAGTCAATGCCAATACCCAATAACTCCATTATACACCCACATCTATGTTCTTTACCAGGAAATGAATTAACAGAAATATAAGGTAAGATTACTAAACTTTTAGAGGAATATTCAGATGCTCTTTGCTATTTCATATCGTTTTCAACTCTTGGGCATATTCTTAGGTCTAAAAGTTCATTTTGAAAAAAGAAATAAGAAAAAATAAATTTAGCTGTTACCTTAAACTAGTGCGTGTGTGTGTGTGTATACACTAACTGTTGTTAGTTTCTAAACATGAAAGACAAAATACTTTTTCTTTTGCAAATGCAAAGTGAGTAGTCTCCAATGATGGCTCAGCATAAAAAAAAAAACTACTAATCATTTCAGACTAATGATTTATAGCTGATCTTAAACCTCTTAGGTCTATGCTATGAAAATTAAGCATACTATTCACCTGAAATTTCTCACCAATTTATACAACATTATGGGAGGTCATTATTCCAAATATGATGCTTTAGAAAGCAGTCATTCTGTGATGGACTCTGGGAATACCAAAAGAAACCCAAAAGCTCTTCAGTGGAGCTAAAATGGGCCACATGCCATATATGTAATATCATTCCTTCATTCACTCATTCATCAAATATTTGCTTTTTATATACAAGGTGCTGTGCTAGATATTGGAGGAGAGAGGATAAGTTTGGATTATGATTTTCTCTTTTTGACCAGTTATACATGAAACTCATGTAGCTTTTGTCTCCTCTCTTTCTTGATTATGCCAAAGGCTGCAAAGAAATGAATGAGAGTCAAAAAGGTGATGGTGATTCAAAAGCCACCAGTACATTTTGAAAGCATGTTTTTTCAATACAGTGGTGAGGGGACAGATTGAAGGAGGTTAAATAGAGAATGAGTTAAAATAAAGCTGAGTTTGAGGTATGGTCATACAACTTTGAGACATTTTTCTTTTTGAGACTTTTTTCCATAGAAGTAAGAAGAGTGTTTGGCAACAGAATATGACAAGGTCAAGAAAAAGGCTTTTGCTTCCCACTAAATGAAGAAGACTTAATATGTGTTCAATCAAAGAGGAGGAAATAAAAACAGTGGAGAAAAATATCTGGAAGTTGCTGTTGGTGGGGATGGTAATAGTGATATATATATGTTGTGAGATTAAATGAGTAAACCTAATTTTGGGAGAAAGTAGGCTGAAATGAATCCAAATGTTTCCCACTACTGGGGGATGTTCTTCTGTGAGCGTGGCACCATTGGTAGGTAGACACCCATGGGGATGGGGATCTGCAAAGTCCTTACTTCCATCAGAAGTCCAACTATTTGTCTCTTGCTTTGTGTATAGGCTACTGGTTATTCTGTACTGTATCCAGACTGTGAGGCTTGGTTTCCAGATACTACACTAACTAGCAAGTTATTGAAATTCTCTATTCCTTGGGGATACTACATATAAAATGGAGATATTAGTAACAATCTTCATAGGTTGCTGTGATGATGATTAAATGCATTAATATACATAAAACACTTAAGAAAGTTCCTGGCACATAGTAAGTGCTTATTATTATTATTGAAACTTTATACCCTCTAACTGCGTCATTGGTGTCTTTCCATCAATCATATCATCAGTAGGTGTATTCAAATTATTTGCCAACATCCTGTGGCCTTTATATTCCTGAGAATGTGGTTTTCAGAAAAATTCTGGTACAGTCCACTCTACCATTCTGAAGTAATAATTTGTTAAATGGGGTTCATAATACACTCAAATAATTCCTGCACTTCAACAATTGGCACACGAATTTCCTCTCTGCCAAAGGCTCTAGTCTCCCTAAGATGGGTAATTCAGCTTTTATCATAGATTTTTTTTCTCATTACTAAAATTATTCCTATGATTATATAAAAATGCTTTAAAATCTCCTATCCTTCTGTGCACCTGAAACTATCACAACATTGTTAATTGACTATACTCCAATATAAAATAAAAAGTTAAAAAAAATCTCCTATCCTTAAAAGATCATCTTTTGATACCACATTCCACTCTAGCTATCATCCAATTTCTCTATTTTCTTCACAGAAATTCCTTAAAAGAATTATCTATACTCATTGTCTTGAATTCATTTCCCTTTGTCCTTTCTTGAATTTGATCCAATAAGACTTTCATCCCTACTGTCCACTGGAACTGCTCTTTTCAAGAATACCTAGGACCTCCCTGTGGCTTAACCCACTAGTGAATCTTGCCTTCCCCTAACTTGACCTATTGGCAGCAGGAGCATTTGCAGCAGCTTATTCCCTACTCCTACATCAACATTCTCCCCTCAGCTTCCGTTTCCTCACAAGCTTCTAGTTTTCCTTCTATTCCTTTAACTTGTTTTCAATCCCCTTTGTTAATTACTTCTCATCATTCCAATATTTAAAGATTGGGATGCCCTAGGGTACAGTTGCCAGAATTCTTCTCTTCTCTAGTTTTACTTATTTCATTGTAAACTCATCTGGTCTCATGATTTTAAATACTGTTTATATCCTCACAATTCTCACATTTATATTCTGGACCTGGACTTCTCCCTTGAACTTCAGACTTATCTCTCTAGCTGCCAACTCAACTTTTTCCATTTGATTGTCTAATAGCAATCGCAACTAAACAAACCTTAAACCGAACTCCTGATCTCTCTTGCAAAAGTGGTTCCCTCACTGTGTTTTCTATTAAGTTAATTGTAACTCCCCATTTCTGGGTTCTCAGGCTCATCACTTCACATTCAACCTTGAATCTCAGTTTTTTCTCATACCCTCATTTAATCTATCAAAAAATTCCATTGTCTCTACCTTCAAAATACAGAATTTTATCATCTCTTCCCATTTATCATCACCTCCACCACTACCAACCCAATCCAACCATTGTTCCCTCCCTGGACTATTGTAATGCATCTTGACTGCTTTCCTGGATAACACACTTGCCTACTGTGCTATTCTCTATCAGAAGTAGCGCTGTTACCTTACTCTAAGTAAAAATCGAAGTCCTCATCAAATACTTAGTTCAGCCTCAAAACTTTGCATGGCACTTAAATGGCAAAACACAAGATCCAATAACATAACTCCCCTCTTCAGTTTTTATACCATGTCACTTCACTTAAACTTAACAGAGATACTTCATAGCTGTTACAGACTCCTCTGCTACAACATCTCAGCCTTTGGCAATGCTGATGGGGTGAGATTAAAAGAAAAAAGTAAACAAGAGAGACTGCAATAAGTCTAGGCAATAGGATAACATAAATAATGGTTAATGAGAAAACATTCTTGTGCTTACGCTCTCAAGACATAGCCTAAAACAAGCTGATTGCTGCCTAAAGCTCACTTAGGCATGTTTCTTTCATGTTCTCTTACACAGTTTTAGTAGTTAACACACTGGCCCTTAAAAAGAGCACCTGTTAAATGCAATTATTGTTTTTAGATATACTCAAATTGTATTAAGTTTACCCCAACAAATTTGATTTGTAAGTATTTTCTCACCCAGGAATTTTCAAGCCCTTTTCTGTAGTAATGGAAGAAAGACAGGAGGCAGATGGCTGAAAACACACAATCTGAAGTAGGGCTGCTGAGGGCACACAAGCTTGAAACAGAAACAGACTATTTGTTAACATTCCATAAGAATGCTGGGAAATGATAGTGATTGTTTTCTATAAATATAGAAGACCCTCTCTTCCATTTATCTCCCCCAAATAATTTTGTACAAACCATTTTCTTCTTCAATCTGGCATACTCTAAACTTACATTGGGAGTAATTCAACAGAGATTTAAAAAAATTGTGCTGGGCTACTGTGTCTGAAAATTTGTATAATGCTATTGATGATAACAACTTTTGTCCAAGGATCTCAAATGACAAAGGAGACAACAAAACTCATCTTTACCAGGCACACACTCTGCAAAATATGAGACTAGAAGACTTGAAAACATTAACTCTTTCTGTCCAGGCTCAGTGGATGTTCACACCTGGTGACAGTCCTTCTAAGTTTCTCCCATTCATCTCTTTCCCATTCTCAGCAGTGACTTCAGAACTTTTCTACTCTGCTCAGACTTCTGACCCTGTCATCTTTCCCTACTCTTGGGAAATGACTTTGCCTTCAACAGTACCCAGAAGACAGAAGTCATATATGGGAACTGTCTCAGTTTTCTTCCACCAAACTAACTAAATTGAACACACTCAACTCTCCTCTTCCTATTTTTATTCTTTTCTAACATTAATACTCTCCAATTGCTACTTGATTGGAAAACATCAACATTAAAACATGCTCAAGGAATCTTTCACCTTAAAACAACAAGTGAACAGGTAGATAATCAAACCTTCCGATCTCTCATCTACATCTCTTTACTTCCCTCCAGAGCCAAACTTTCTACTCACAGTCTCCACATCTTCACTTCCTTCCTTGTGGCCATGACTTTGCTTTCCCCAAGGTCTCCCTCCTTTGACCTCCTAATTGCTAAGTCCAGTGGACTCTTCTCTGTCCCTAGGTTCCTTGACTTCTCAGTGTCGTTTGACCTGTCTTCTTAAAGAGTTCTCTTGCCTAGACTTTTGTAACTATACATTCTCCTGATTTTCCTGTGGATATCTTTTCTCATTCTCCCTTGTGGAACACTTTTTCTCTGTCTGGTTTGATGCTGCATTGATATTTCTTGGGGTTCTTGCCCAGAGCTTCTCTTTTCACTGTGTATATTCCCTGGAAGTCTCACTTCAGTAAATGAATTTATAATATTGTTATAAATATTTTGCCTTTTGTTACCGTAAAAATTTATGTTCAGGGAGCCTGACTCTCCTATACATTTTGTGAATGTTTCTGGAAACCTTCTTTGTAGTAGGTAGAATTAATATCCCTTTATGATTATGAGAACAAAAGTAGCATTTTCTTGGATGAGTTCTTGTTTGGAGGACTCTTTTAGATTTGTCCAAATCACTTCTCTTTAGGTCTTACTTCAGTTTCACATTTCCTCTTTCCTTGGGACAGGTTTAGCATGAATGATTCAGCACTCTACAACACTCTTGCACTCTCTGTGTAGATTATAGCAACAAGTAGGTTTCCAGCCACACAACATGGCAGACAACCTGTCTTGATGGATTTTTGGAAGCATGAACTGAGGTTCTCTTTAAGAAGATCGTACTCAGGTTTGACATAATATACATGAGAACCTCATGTGGTCAGAAGAGATGGGATGGGGTGTGTGGGCAGTGGGTTAATAGTTTGAAATGAGTTGTAACTTAACCTATAGGAACAAATGCATAAACTGGGCCTGAATCTTGAAAGATGAACTTCTTGATCTTACATATTGATAATTGTTTTGTAATACTAATACTGAATTAGCAACATTCATTAGTGGCCCTCAATATATCCACCTAGTATGAAGAACTTCGATTGGTTTTACTCAGTATAGAACTCACTCATGAGATTGAGTTTCCCTTTTGCAAAACCTTGTCACAAGGGGCCCCTTGATATGGATTAAAAAGCTATTGAAATAGAAATAAATGTCCTTTTGAGCACATCATAAACACATAGATCAGGTCTTCCATATACAGGCTTACATTTTCACACATTACCATATGTTCTTCACACGTTGTACATCTCTTATTCAGAATCTTGGCCACCCCTCAATTCCTCTCACCTGCCTTAAACTCCACAAGTATATGTTTTATATTTTTATGTACAGTGTATGCATTTAGGCAAGCCAATATCCCCCTTTCAAAGAGATTTATTCACTTGGGAGAGGTTTACCTTCCATTCACTGTGTGTGCATAACTCAAATGAAAGCTAAGGTGGGTTATGTTTTTATGTCTTGGGAAGAATAAACTTCTTAAATGCTTTACAAGGCTTTTATTCTGGCACTGGGACAGGACCACCTTGTGTACTCCAAGTCTCTAAAATATGAAATCACTGACTCCTTTTGGTTTCTGTAAGCCTTTTTTTAACAGCAAAGAAAGGTAATCTCAGTATTGTGATGTACTACATGCCTCAGTATAGTCAAGGTAATGAGCATGTTTGAGATGGAGGTCACCAGTAACAAGAAGAACTTTAAATTTGGGGAAAAAATATCTAGTTTGGAGCCAAAAGCTGTTGTCTTGTTAGGAGCCAACACCATCTATTGTTTCAAAAAAATGTTTAAAATGGTAATATGTGAGGGAAGTAGCTAAATTTTGTAAAAAATGAAGTTGAAAGTGCCTCTCTCATGTAGCAAGTGAACCTGAGATGAAAAGGCCCACTGGGGTGGAGAGAAAAGTAAGTTTTTCACATGGCTGTACATATTTTTAATAAATAAACTAAGATAATTTATTCTTCCTGTGTTCCAGTAGCCACCTTTTGCCACCTTGCAGTTCAATTTACAGAGGCTCTGTGACATGTTATTTTTATATTTGTAGTGCAAACATATAGTAGCACAAGGCACCAATAGAAATGCAAAATCACAGCTTTTCTAATCCAGATACTTAAAGTTTAAAAGTGTCTGGGGCTTGCTTTTCTTAGAGACACACTATACTTTATGGCCAGCAGCAGGAGGCATTACCACAGCAGAGCCAGGAGAGGCTGTAGGTCTTCTGACTGCTTAGATGTCCCTTCCATTTGAGCCAAATAATTCCTCCTGAAGCCACTTTTTCTATCAGCATCGCATTTGTCTGCACAAGGAGAGAGGGGTAAGTCTCGCATTAGATGGTAAATTGGTAAATTTACTCCCTCTTATTTTACATCTGAACCTAGGCTAAACAGGCTCAAGTCCTTTGCTGTTTTGAAAATGGTATAAGCGGGTTAATAAGACATCCATATAACCTATACATTTGGGTCAAACAGATCAATAGAGTAGAAGGATAGAAAGCAAAAACAAACAAAAAAATTATCATTCAAGCTGTTATTTTCAACAACCAGAAGAGTCAAACCTCAGCATCCAGTAATCCTATGTAAACAGGTCCATGGAGTCTTCAACTTTGACCTGGAATCTGCCACTCTAAGGAGAAGGGGCTCATGTACATTCTTACATGTCAGCCAAGCACAGCTCCACGTCACTCAGAGACACCCTATTGTGGGCTGCTTCATTCAAGTCCACCTTGCCCAGATATACAAATAACATTTTTCATTGCATAAATATCACCACAGCCCCAAGCAAATTAACCTTGCATATGGCACTGTCTATGGCTATGAAGCCTGTTTCTTACAGACTGTGGGAGGCACCCAGGGAAAATGAGGAGAAATTAGTTTATTTTACTTATGGCCAAGATTGGAACATACACTTTTTTGTTAATGACATAAGTGTGTGTACCATGATTCTTGGCTACATGAACATTAAATTCCTTTTTAATTATGCTATTTATGTATTCATGTTGGGGCATAGCTCAAAATATTTGGATTCACACATGATGTATAAAGGGAAGCTTTTCACACAAAGAAATACTCTAATTATATACAATGCTTGTCTCAGATAGGTGGCAGGAAAGGCGGTGAAAAAAGCTATTGCTTGCTTTCTCAGGATTTATTATACTCATTGGTCTAATTCATCATGAAATGTCTTTGTGCCCAGAACATTAGGGTTAAGAAAAAAATACATATTTCAAAGTGTGTATGCCAGCTAGTGAAAGGGCATCCTCTACCAAATAAGTCTTAGATCAAAAAACCATCATGCAGCCTCTTGTAGGTGGCAGGCTCATAGAACTGTGCTTTTCACCTGGGCAGAAGGGTGTCTATTCCTCTGAAACAACCCTTAGCCCAAGTGACTGGGCCTATGGGGATGGATTCAGAGTGCCAAGTTCCCATCTTGCACTTGGCTTTGTCATTTTTGTCTTCCTCCTGTTGACTTTCACTCAGCAAGGAACTTTAGATTCAGATTTGCCCCTGCAAGGATTTGTTGACACATTTTTGCTACTCTCATGTCTTCCCTTGGCCACACTCTGCAATACGCTTTTTCTGTAGGAACTAAGTCTTGCTCATTCTTATCTCTGGTTTTTGGTCTGGTACTTCGATAATATAACAAATATTTACATAGTTCCTATTATATGCTAGGTAATAAATGCTGAGGATACAATGATGAACAAGACATAGTCTCTACTTAATGGAAATGATTGTCTGGTGGGAGTTACAGGTAACTACACAGGCAATTATAATACAGTGTCATAAGTGACATGAGAAGAAACAATTTAGGTTTTTTTGCCAGCAGAGAAAGCAGACACCTAGTCAGGAATGGGGGCATTAGTCACGGGTGTAAGCAAGGGAATCTTCCTAGAGGAAGTGGCGTGACCTTTATGTCTAAATAATAGGCTAGAGCCTGGACACAGTCTACATCTGTTATATCTTATGCAAAAGGACTTTAAAAAAAAAAATTAATTAATTAATTAATTAATTAATTAATTAATTAATTAATTTTTGGCTGTGTTGGGTCTTCCTTTCTGTGCGAGGGCTTTCTCCAGTTGCGGCGAGCGGGGGCCACTCTTCATCGCGGTGTGCTGGCCTTTCACTGTCACGGCCTCTCTTGTTGGCGGAGCACGGGCTTCAGACGCGCAGGCTCAGTAGTTGTGGCTCACGGGCCTAGTTGCTCCGCGGCATGTGGGATCTTCCCAGACCAGGGCTCAAACCCGTGTTCCCTGCATTGGCAGGCGGATTCTCAGCCACTGCGCCACCAGGGAAGCCCCAAAAGGACTTTTTATGGCCTCGTGAATCCAACTTCCCATTTACCATACTAGTTCATTCTCAAAATATTCATTCTCAAACTTCTGCTCCTTCTTTCTTTCAGTCCTATGATAGGGCACTTAGTTTATTGAATTGCCCATAACTTTACCTTGAGGACAATGGCTCATGTAACACAGAGGAGACTGCCATTGTGAGGCTCACAACAGTGGCCAATAGGGTATTTGGACAAAGCACCAACAACATCTCCTAAACTGCAGTTGCCCCTTCCTCATTCATAATATAATTTATATGTGTCTTCTTTATCTTTCTCTTTTACTTAAATATTGAATCCCAGGTTTTCCTGATTTATGTTCACAGCAAAATTGAGAGAAAGATACAGAGGTTCTCCATATACCCTCTGCCCCTACACATGCATTGCCTCCCCAGTGATCAATATCACTCACCAGAGTAGTACATTTGTTAAAATTATTGAACCTTCATTGACAAATCATAATTGCCCAAACTCTGTAGTTTACATTAGGGTTCACACTTGGTGGTGTAAATTCTATGGGTTTGGGTAAATTTATAATGACATGTATCCATCACTATAATATCACACAGAGTGTTTTCACTTCCCTAGAAATCCTCTGTACTCCATCTGTCCATCCGTCTCCCAACTCTGACACCTGGCAACAGACCCTTTATTGCCTCTAGAGTTTTGACTTTTCTAAAATGTCCTAGAGTTGGAGTCATACAGTATGTAGCCTGTTCAGATTGGCTTCTTTCCCTTAACAAATAAGTTTCCTCTATGTCTTTTCATGGCTTGATAGCTCATTTCCTTTTAGCACTGAATAATATTCCACTGTTTGGATGTACCACAGTTTATCCATTCACCTACTGAAAGACATTTTGATTGCCTCCAAGTTTTGGCAATTATGAATAGAACTGCTTTAAACATTTTTGTGCAGTTTTTTGTGGTCATAAGTTTTTAACTCCTTTGGGTAAATACCAAGGAGCACTACTGCTGGATTATATGGGAAGACTATGTTGATTTTTATAAGAACCACCAAACTGTCTTCCAAAATGGCTGTACCAATTTACATTCCTACCAGCAATGTATGAGAGTTCCTATTGCTCCACATACTCTTCAGTATTTGATGTTGTCAGCGTTCTAGATTTGGGCCATCCTAATAGGTATGTAGAGGCATCTCATTGTTGTTTTAATTTACATTTCACTGATGACATATGATGTAGATTATCTTTTCATAAACTTATTTGCAACCTGTATATCTGCTTTTGTAGTTCATTTTTTTTTTTTTTTTCCAAACAACCAGTTTTGGTTTTTGTTGATTCTCTCTATATTATCTTTGTTTTCTGTTTTAGTTTAATAATTTTGCTCCTCTGTTTATTATATCTTTAATTCTACTTTATCGGGGTTTATTTTATTCTTTTTTCCTCTAACTTCCTTCTGAAGTTAGACCATTAAATTATTAATTTTTATTCATTTTTTAATAAAACAATGCTATAAAGCTCCACTGAACATTGCTTTCAATGTTTGCTATCTGCTGGTTATGTTCTAGGCTGTCTGCCTGTGTTTTTTGCTACAGGAGGAAACACAGGTAGAAGGGTGTACTTGTCTGGCACAGGCTTTGATTCTAGTTGCTGGTTCTCTGTTGCTTTAGTCATTTAGTCACTGATTTTTCTTCAACTTTTATTCTGAATTGCTTGTCTAGCTTTGATTTATCAAAACCTCCATGTTTGGGGGCTTCCTTTGCTTTAGATTTCTTATCTCTTTTGAGTCACCCCTTCATCCAAGGTGGACTAATAGTCAAGAGCTCAGAGTTCTAGTCTTACCTCTGCTCAGTATAATGGTCTTAGGTCTAGATATAATTGTATTAGTTTTCTACTACTGGTGTAATAAGTTTCCACAAACTTAGCAGCTTAAAACAACACAAATTTATTATTTTATAGTTCTGTATGTCAGAAGTCTGGCTTCTTACTGGTCTTACTGGGCTAATATCAAGGTGTTAACAAGGCTGCATTCCTTTCAGGAGGCTCTTGGGGAGGATCCAATTCCATGCTCTTTTGAGTTGTTGGCAGAATTCAGTTCCTTATGGTTGTAGGACAGAGATCCCATTTTGTTGCTGGCTGTTAGCTGAGAGTGACCCCCCACATTTAGAGACTACTTGCATTCCTTGAGTTGTGGTCCCTTTTTACCCATCTTTAATACCAACAACTGTGGGTTTAATTCCTCCCATGCTTCTAATTTCTCCTGTTTCCTCTTCTGTTTCATCTCTCTAACCCTCTACTTTTAAGATTCTCCACTTTTAAAGGGCTCAGAGGACTAGATTGGACTCACCTGGAAAATCCAGAAGAATTTTCCCAGTTCAAAATCTGTAACCTTTATCACATCTGCAGAATCCCTTTTGCCATATAAGGTAATATTCACAGGTTTTGGGGCTTAGAACCTGATGTCAAGGGAGGAAATCGTTCTGCCTATCACAATGATTTTTGCCTCTCTCTGCTTCAAATTTTTCATCTGTGCAATGGAACTAATATCTCTCACTTATATTGTTGGGAAGGTCCACTTACTGACTTGTAGTGAGGATCAATTGATGAGGTATATATAATCTGTATACGTGAAAGTAATATGCAAATTTGAGATACAAATAAAACTGTTAATAACATACTTGCTAGACATTGGGTCATATTTGACAGTGAGTCTCCAATGATTAGCAAAGGACCTAACTCTCAATAACAGTTTGCTGAGTGACAGCATCAATAATTATCACTATAATTTTCCTTCACTGGGGCAGGTCTCACTTTTGTGGGACTTTAAGGTTACAAAATGTTTAGTGCCCTCTTTAAGAAATAGAATATAAAATTATAAATGTAAAATTAGGTACAGGCCTTGGGAGAGCCTATGCACATGAGGAGCCCTGAGATTTAATTTTCATTAGCTTTCCCCCAAATCTGCTTCTTATCTTTACTGTTGTTCCTTTTTCCTTTCTTGCTCCACACTTCACCAGTGATTTGCACCTATACTTCATTCTAGCTTTTTCTTTTTTTGGTGTTTTTTATCCTGGCTTAAAACCTCACTCCATTGATTTTCTCATTGTTTCTGGCTCAGTGTGACAGTACTTATGTAAGAAATGAATATGCAATTTATGTATTTAGCATGTATTTGTTGAGTGCCCTCAACATGCCAGCAATGGGCTCAGAGCTGTGGGCACTATGATGACACCATACATCACATTTCATAAGTTTCCAGGTTCCAACTGAGCAAAAGATAAATCCTGAGGGCAGAGGGTCCCAATCAAGGGATTTACCTGAAGTAGCCTGAGGAAAACTAGTCTGAACAAAATTAGAACTGCTGTAAAGAAGATATGACTCAAAACCCAACTGTCAGAAGTATAAGCAAAAATGGAAACGAAGAGTATATTTAAAAGCCTAGAGAATTGGGAGCAAGACAGACCTTGTGATGTGAGGAGATAGTACAGGAGCCCAAGTCAGAATTGAGGTGCTGAGGGGCCAGGACATGAGGTGAATCTAGACCACACTGTGTGTAAGAGGCAGCGCCTGAAAAGCATTTCATAGGGCAACATGCCTATTCTGAAGTTTCTCTGTATCAATTTACCTTGAAATCTTCATTTGACATCAAAATCTCTTTCCAGAGATTTGTTTCATCAGTCTTTTCACTTCGAGTGTTGACAAACTTATTAATCTCTCATAGATGTTGTGATGTTTGACACATATTATATTACTAGGATAAATGGAATTATTTAATAGGAATTTCAGGGAACTTGAAATCTACTGGGAAATATATTTAAAATGAGGAGACAGGATTATTTTATTCTATGGAAAGCCTTTTAATAAAGTCACAAGAAGCACGCACCACATAACCTTGGCTGTAGCTAACACTGCATATTTTATGCTTAGTCTATGTTGGCACACAATATGCACTTGTTTATCAATAATTGGGTAGGATTTTATGTATCTGAGGCGTTTTCACATGTTTAAAACTCTCAGAGTTAAGGAAGGTGACATTCCTTATTTTGCTTGGAGTTTGTTCTTACCATCATTGACTTATTCTCTAAAGTCCTTATACTGTTTACTTTGTTCCAGAAGCTGTACTATGTGCTGAGGATGCTAATACAAGGAGATCAAAATCCTTGTCTTAGAGATGTCTCTAGCCCAGTTGGGGAAATAGACCATCAAATAGAGGAATGTTCCATGCCTGGTGAAACAGACCACAGAGAAGGAAGGACCCGCCTGCTAGAGAGTCAGGAGAAAATTTCTGAAGTCTGACATTTTGGTGTTATGTCCTGAAAGATGAGTGGGCATTTGTCAGGCAGATAGAGTTAGTGAAAAGGATCATTATTTAATCAAGGTAAAGGGGGAATGGGGTTGGGGGGCAACCATGTGAAACGGCATACAGATGATAATTTTCAAGTAGTTTAGGTGCTTGGTAGGACAGGAAAGGGTGGCTGTGGAACAGGCTATAAGGTTACAAAGCCTAAGGCCTTGCAGTTGAACCAGATCTCTTGACACTGGGTTCAACTCTTTCCTCTTCTGCCACTGGACTGCTTCCTAACTGGCTCGTTTGTCACTATGCCCCTTGATCCTTGGTGTCTGGCATATCACAGGCACTCAAATACTGATATGGAAGGGTAAAAACCGGAGTGGATGAATACTACACTGTTTCTGAACTTCTCTGAAGTTTCGTTTTCTACTTTATGGCACTGTGGACAGATCCATTCTATTTTTCTCTCTTATTGTGCTGTCTCTTTTCTACTCTCTTTCATGCTCTCTCTTACAAACACACACATACACGCACACACACACACTGGTTACCCAACAGTGTCCATTCTGAGTATCAAATTGTTTATACTTCTCAAGTGTAACTAATTCAGGAACTTTGAGCCCATTTAGCTGACACTCTCATAACAAACTGTGGATGTGTGGGCTGGAGAAACTTTGAATAGAACATGCTAGTTACAACTTTTAACAGGTTAAAATCACCCATAATAATTTTGACTATATTTCAATAATCATCTCTTTTCTGATTTGCCTCAACTAAAGTAGAAATGCTGAGGAAGAAGCATGATATCTCCTCTTTGGAGTCCTTTTCTTAGAGTTATTTTTCCACTTGGTCAAAGAAAGACAAAGAAGAAATATCTACAAATCAGATCTAATAATTGTCCCTTTGACTGCATTGACTTTGATTAAAAACATGGAACTTTTTACTGTATTTAAGAAAACATGAAATAATATCTTTCTTTGTAATTTTTCTGGTTGTGACTCATTTAATCCAATACTAAGTTGGAAAAACCAGCTGGTTTTTCAGTAAGTTGCTTTAGCTACCATAAGGAACAACCAATGTTTAAAATCTATACATCCTTGTATAGAAAGGAGACACTCTGAATAACATTTGATAAAACATTTTTTGTGCAGATTTGAATAAGTTCAATGGTTGTTTCCTCCCTTCACTCTACCTTTGTTTTCTTTTTTAATCTTATCCTGTAGCAAGCCTTTCTTTAGGTCTTGTTCAGCCTTCCTGCAGTCATATTTTACTGTTTTATATCTCATTCCCTCAGAGTTTTGCTCTCAGTGGAGTGATGGAATTCAATCTGTAAACCAAATCTTGTTACCGGGTGGAAGCATGTAAACATGTAAGCTGTCCATCTGAAAACTCAGAGTCACGGCATTCACAGTAGGAATTTTAAGTTCTACTTAAACAGAGAGAAGTACATTTTCTATTTGTCTGTAGAGAAAGTGCTTGTTTCCAGCTGATGCATGGATGAAAAGAAAAGAAGCTGACTATGGCTTCCAGTTTTAGGGACAGATGGAGATACATGGACCACTTTCAGATTGTAGACCTTGGAATTGTGTCCTCTTCTGTACCCTGATGAGTGGAAATTTCTTTTTCTTTCTCTGGAAGACACATTAGACCTCAGGAAAATACCTGTGACCCTGCGGCATTGCCATATTTCCAATGACATTTTAACTTATACAGACCATCTAAAAAGATTCCTTTACAATGATCTTTCCAGCTGCTTCAGCTGCACAAAAAAATAGATGAATCACTCTACTAACAAGGGTATTTTCTTATCTGCATGGATTGAGTGGGAAGGGTGGAGGCAGGTGGCAATGAGAAAAGAAACTTGATTGCTTCTGTTTGAACTAACTATCTGATTAAAACAACAGCAACAATAACAACACCGACAAAGAGGAAAATATACTCTACCACCAAAAAAACACAACAATTTTCACTTTGGATGGACCATTTCCTTTGAAATGGAAAGAAAAAATGAAGCAGTTACACCATGGGTGTCCCTAGCACAAGATGTATCCAACCTATAACTTCTGATTACTCAGAAATTCACAGAAAGTAAATCCAGATAGGATTAAGAAAGCCCCCAGGGACGAACAAGTGGGAGAATATTTATTTGTTTGTACCAAATAGTTGACTGAATAATGAATAACTATTAACTTAAATTGCAATAAACACAGTTATTTAATTGAGATCTAACAGTTGCATTTTTCTTGTTTTCTCCTAAGCAGCCTCTGAACGGCATCTTCAGATTATCTCACATAAAGGATGACTATGATCTTTACATCTGAATAGCAGATTTGTTTTTTAGCAATTTTCTGAACCTCCCTTTTGTTCTCTAAGATGACGCTTTTTAGAAGATAAGAACAAACACTCACAAAATTATTTTCCCCTGTTTGGACAAGAGTAAAGGTTTGCTTTATTTAGAAATATTTAAGTCTTTTAGAGCAAAGAGATATTTTTAGAAATAGAAGACCAGGTTCTAACCCAGAATTAAGTTCCTCAGTCACTGATTATCCTCACCCTCCCCTCCACCAGTATCCTTTGGGAGTGAATGTGTTGATATTAAGGTTTATCAAGTTATATCAATCGACACATTTAACATTTTTTATTATTATGATTTTTTCTAGGATATCCCATTAGAGGATAAATTTTTAGTCAGAAAAACACCCTGGACTTTTAGGAAGCAATTCTTTAAAAAAGGAAGGATGGACGGGACCTTCTGGAATTGAATTTTTTTTATATATACAAGAGTAGGAAAGCAAGAGGACCTATTTGGAGAGAAATGGAGTAGAAAGGGGATATTTGTGAATAGAGCTTAGGATATTAGCTTTATGGATAGTAAGGACAGAATCTGTAGAAAGGGTTGTGATTATATCTTTATGTTTCCAGGTGTTATCTAGGTTAATAATTCACAATAGTAATCTGGAATCTTTTTTCCTCTAAATTATTCTCTCTTCCTTCCATCCAGCTCAGAGAAGAGGTATGAAAATGCAGAAAGCAGAAATAGTGTGCTAATCTTTGGGGTTTTTTACTTGTTAGTTTATCTGGTTGATTTTCAAACATCCCATAGAGGAGAGAGAAATGGCAGCTTGGACAAACTGTCTTAACCAGAAGCAGCAGGTAGAGCTGGACTCAGCCCCTTAAAACTATAGAGAAGTGTCTTAGCCTGGAAGGAGAAAACAAGATAGCATGTACAAGCCCTTATGTGGTAGGGATTGGGGCCTCAGTCATCAACAGGAATGGTGAGCAGGGGCAAAATCTCTGAGAGGAAATGGCTATGTGGAATATTTGAGAAGGTGGGATTCATACATAAGCTCAGAGGAGAGTTCCATGTCCCAATGTACCTGAAATCATGAGTGAGCCAGCAGTCTAGAAGTGGTCATGTGCATTAGAGCTGAGGGTGTCTCAGTGGCTCTCTATATGGATGAAGCCTGAAGATCAGAAAGGTCCCACTCCTGAATCCCAGGGCACTCTCCAAGACCCCAAAAGGAGACAGCAAACTATGAGTGGGACTGAGCTTCAGTTTCCCACCACCTCTGTGGTAAAGGTGAGTCTCAAAATAAAAATTAAGTTGAGTTTTATAATGCATAGGGTTGTCTATTTCTTGCTCAAATTGAATTTGTGGGCTGAGCTTCACACTTGTTAATAGGATCAAAAAAAACAAGAACTTTAATATTGGAGTGATGATACAGGAAGTAGGGTTGAGAAGGGAAAACAGGAAAGGAAAAAAGATTGGTACCCATATTATGTGGCAGGTACCTGAACCATCCTCTCCTGGTGCTCTGGGGCCAGCAAACACCATGAGTTGAATGTGTAGGAGACTGAAAGGATAGTGCATTAATTGCTTCAATCAGTATTGGAAAGCTAAGTGTAGCCCTGAGGATACAAGATGAGTGCAATTCCTTGAAAGTCAGCTGGATGGCGTTTAGACCAGTGAGACAATCACAGCATAAGACCAGCATTGACTAGTGGACTGTGTGGGGCCAGGTTTCATCGTCCACTGTGCTGCAGCAGGATTCAAAGGAAGTAGTTACTTGAGACGCCAAATTTCTGTACCCTTGGGTGTGAAAGTCTGTAAAACCTTCTTTTCAGTTTGTTTAAACTTCCATGATCATGAACAAACCAGGGGGATGAGAAGCACCAAGAGGAAGAACCTGGGCTTCTTTTTATAAGACAGGTAATGCTTCAGCTATTGATTGGAAATATAGACATGTCCTCATCTGCACTCTGATTTTGTGAAGCAATTCATATAGAAATAATCCATATAAAGTGATTGTCTTCAGATAAATCTGTTTCACACTGCTGTACTTATTCTCTGAATGTCAGAGGATTTACTTGGGTCAGTTGGTCTTCAATTATTTCACATAACAGATATAAATTGAGTTCATTTTGATGTTGTTTGGTTTCTTGAGCCAAGTAGAAGATTCTGGGTTAAGAGTACTAGGTTGGAGTCTGGGCTTCAAATTTTAGAAGTCAGATAGTCTTGGGCATGACCTTTCTGACTGTTTCCTTATTTGTAAAATAGAGATGATAGCACTGCATGGTCATGTAGAGGGGAACAATGTGTACAGGTTCACATTCTGACATCCAAGGAAGTATAATGGAAGTACAGAGGAGGAATCATTAATTCTTCCCCAGGGATGGAATTAGAGTAAGTGACAACTGACTTTGCAATTAAAGGTTGAGTAGAATTTCACTGGATATCACAACCACAACCACAACAACAAAAAGAGGCAGTCCCTACACAAATAACAGTTTAAGCACAGCAATAGAGGTATAAGTGAGACTGCGTTCTATGTCCACTAAAGTAGTCCAGCAGCAGTGCTCAACCATATGTCCTTGGCATTCACCAATCCAGTAACATACATTCTACTGGAAGCACTTATAACTCTGCCAAAGGCATTTTATCTATTCATGCATGGGACAGGCTAAAAATGCTAGAGTGAATGCATCCAGGAGCAGATACCCCTTGGAAGCAAGTGGGGTTGGGCATTGGATAACAGGGAGGGGTGTTTCTCACTGTATCCCAGGATTCTCCAGTGAGATTGAAGCTTAGTTGTCCTATTCCAAAACCTGGTTGATAATGCATACCTTATTGGTTCTCTTTTTTTCCCTGTCTCCCTTTCCTGAATGTTTATGGTCCTTTCTGGGGACATCTCCCAAATAATAAAGCAATTGCACACAAATCATGTGTCTGGATCTGCTTCTGGGGAAATCAACTTAAGACAGAGACACTAGTTTGAAATATAGGGCATATGGAAAGGGTAGGAAGGAGCTAATGAGGAAACTGTTGTTTGGAGACTTATAGTGAAATCCAGTAGAACATTGTAAGTATTTGGCTAATATGGAAAATAAGAAGCCTTTGAAAGCCTAAGCAGAGGGGAAGCTGAGAAGAAAGCAGAAGCAACATTTCATATCCACTTTTTTTTTTTCATATCCACTTTTTAAAAGACATTTTTAGAGCAGTTTTAATTCACAACAAAATTGAGAGGAATGTACAGAGATTTTCCATATACCCTCTGCCACCACACATGCAAAGCCTCTGCCATCGTCAGCATCACTCATCAGAATGATACATTTATTACCAAGAATGAATCTACATTGACACATCACAATCGCCCAAAATCCATAAATTACATTTGAGTTCATTCTTGATCTTGTACATTCTATGAGTTTGGACAAATGTAAAATGACATATATCCATCATTACAATATCATACAGAGTGCTAAAAATGCCCTAAAATCCTCTGTGCTCTGCCTATTTATCTCTCCACATCAACCGCTGGCAACCACTGAGTTTTTAATTGTCTCCATAGTTTTGCCTTTTCCAGAATGTTCTATAGTTAGAATACACAGCATGTAGCCTTTTCAGACTGGCTTCTTTTACTTAGTAATATACATATAAGGTTCCCCTATGCTTTTTCATGACTCAATAACTAATTTCTTTTTAGGGTTTAATAATACTCCATTGTCTGGATACACCCCAGTTTATTTATCCTTCACCTACTGAAGGACATCTTGGCTGCTTCCAAGTTTTGGCAATTATAAACAGAGCTGCTATAAACATCTGTGTGCAGGTTTTTTGTGTGGACATAAGTTTTCAACTCCTTTGGGTAAATACCAAAAAGTGTGATTGTAAGAGTATGTTTGGTTTTATCAGCGATTGCCAAACTGTGTTCCAAAATGGCTGTACCATTCCTCATCAGCAATTTTTGAGTGTTTCTATTATTGCACATCCTCACTAACATTTGGTATCATCAATTTTTTAGATTTTGGCTATTTTGATAGATACCTAGTGGTATCTTATTGTTTTAATTTGCATTTCCTTGATGACATGTAATATGGATCATCTTTTCTAATGCTTATTTGACATATGTATATCTTCTTTGGTTAGATGTCTGTTAGGATTTTTGACCTATTTTTCGGTCAGGTTTTTTGTTTTGTTTTGTTTTCTTACTGTTGTGTTTTAAGAGTTCTTTGTATATTTTGGAAAATAGTTTTTTTACCAGATGTGTCTTTTGAAAATATTTTCTTCCACTCTGTGGCTTGTTTCCCATTCTCTTGACATTGTCTTTCACAGAGCAGATATTTTCAATCCTAATGAATTCCAGCTTACCTGTTATTTTTTTCATGAACTGCATCTTTGGTGTTGTATTGAAAAAGACCATACCCAAGGCTATCTTGATTTTCTCCTATATTATCTTCTAGGAATTTTTTTTTTTCTTCTAGGAATTTAATAGGTTTTCATTTTAAATTTATGTCTGTGACCCATTTAATTTAATTTTTGTGAAGGGCATAAAGTCTATGTCTAGATTTATCACTATTATTATTATTATTTCTATTATTGGTTGTGGATATCCAGTTGTTCAAGTACCATTTGTTGAAGAGACTATCTTTTCTCCATTGTATTGCCTCTGCTCCTTTGCCAAAGATCAGCTGACTATATTTGTGGGAGCATATTTCTGGGCTCTTTATTGTGTTCCATTGATTTATTTGAGCATTTTTTTTTTCTTTTTTTGGCCAATACCCACTGTCCTGATTACTGTAGCTTTATAGTAAGCCTTAAAATACAGTAGGATTAGTCCTCCAAATTTGTTCTTTTCCTTCAATACTATATTGGGTATTTTGTGTTTTTTTCCTCTCCATATAAATGTTAGAATCATTTTGTTGGTATCCACAAGGTAACTTACTGAGATTTTGGTTGAGATTACATTGAATCTATAGATCAAGTTGGGAAGAACTCTTATCTTAACAATATTGAATCATCCTGTCCATGAACATGGAATATCTCTCCTTTTACTTAGTGCTTCTTTGACTTCAGTCATCAGAATTTTGTGGTTTTATTCATATTAATCATGTACATATTTTGTTAGATTTATATCTACGTATTTCATTCATTTTGGGTGCTAATGTAAATGGTATTGTGTTTTTCTTTTCTATTGGTATAGTGTTTTTAATTTCAAATGGTATATAGAAAAGTAAGCAGCTCAATATTAGAAAAACAAACAACCCAATCAAAAAATGGGCAGAAAACCTAAATAGACATTTCTCTAAAGAAGACATACAGATGACCAAGAAGCACATGAAAAGCTGCTCAACATCACTAATTATTAGAGAAATTCAAATCAAAACAACAATGAGGTATCACCTCACACCAGTTAGAATGGGCATCCTCAGAAAATCTACAAACAACAAATGCTGGAGAGGTGTGGAGAAAAGGGAACCCTCTTGCACTGTTGTTAGGAATGTAAATTGATACAGCCACTATGGAGAACAGTATGGAGGTTCCTTAAAAAACTAAAAATAGAATTACCATATGACCCAGCAATCCCACTACTGGGCATATACCCAGAGAAAACCATAATTCAAAAAGACACATGCACCCCAGTGTTCATTGCAACACTATTTACAATGGAAGCAACCTAAATGCCCATCGACAGATGAATGGATAAAGAAGATGTGGTACATATATACAGTGGAATATTACTCAGCCATAAAAAGGAATGAAATTAGGTCATTTGTAGAGACGTGGATGGAGCTAGAGACTGTCATACAGAGTGAATTAAGTCAGAAAGAGAAAAACAAATATCATATATTAATGCATATTTGTGGAACCTAGAAAAATATTACTGATGAACCAGTTTGCAGAGCAGAAATAGAGACACAGATGTAGAGAACAAACGTATGAACACCAAGGGGAGGAAGCGGCAGGGTTGGGTGATGTGATGAATTGGGAGATTGGGATTGACATATATACACTAATATGTATAAAATGGATAACTAACAAGAACCTGCTGTATAAAAAAATAAATAAAATAAAATTCAAAAATTAAAGAAAAAGAGAGCCTCCCATCAAGCCTCTTATATAGCCTCAACCACCAGAGGGCAGACAGCAGAAGCAAGAAAAACTACAATCCTGCAGCCTGTGGACCAAAACCCACAGTTACAGAAAGATAGAGAAGATGAAAAGGCAGAGGGCTATGTACCAGATGAAGGAACAAGAAAAAACCCCAGAAAAACAACTAAATGAAGTGGAGATAGGCAACCTTCCAGAAAACGAATTCAGAATAATGATAGTGAAGATGATCCAGGACCTCCGAATAAGAATGGAGGCAAAGATTGAGAAGATGCAAGAAATGATTAACAAAGACCTAGAAGAATTAAAGAACAAACAAACAGAGATGACCAATACAATAACTGAAATGAAAACTACACTAGAAGGAATCAATAGCAGAATAACTGAGGCAGAAGAATGGATAAGTGACCTGGAAGACAGAATGGTGGAATTCACTGCTGTGGAACAGACTAAAGAAAAAAGAATGAAAAGAAATGAAGACAGCCTAAGAGACCTCTGGGACAACATTAAACGCAACAACATTCGCATTATAGGGGTCCCAGAAGGAGAAGAGAGAGAGAAAGGACCAGAGAAAATATTTGAAGAGATTATAGTCGAAAACTTCCCTAACATGTGAAAGGAAATAGCCACCCAAGTCCAGGAAGCGCAGAGAGTCCCATACAGAACAAACCCAAGGAGAAACACACCGAGACACATAGTAATCAAAGTGGCAAAAATTAAAGACAAAGAAAAATTATTGAAAGCAGCAAGGGAAAAATGACAAATAACATACAAGGGAACTCCCATAAGGTTAACAGCTGATTTCTCAGCAGAAACTCTGCAAGCCAGAAGGGAGTGGCATGATATACTTAAAGTGATGAAAGGGAAGAACCTACAACCAAGATTACTCTACCCGGCAAGGATCTCATTTAGATTTGATGGAGAAATCAAAAGCTTTACAGACAAGCAAAAGCTAAGAGAATTGAGCACCACCAAACCAGCTCTACAACAAATGCTAAAGGAACTTCTCTAAGTGGGAAACACAAGAGAAGAAAAGGACCTACAAAAACAAACCCAAAACAATTAAGAAAATGGTCATAGGAACATACATATAGATAATTACCTTAAACGTGAATGGATTAAATGCCCCAACCAAAAGACATAGACTGGCTGAATGGATACAAAAACAAGACACATATATATGCTGTCTACAAGAGACCCACTTTAGACCTAGGGACACATACAGACTGAAAGTGAGGGGATGGAAAAAGATATTCCATGCAAATGGAAATCAAAAGAAAGCTGGAGAAGCTATACTCATATCAGATAAAATAGACTTTAAAATAAAGAATGTTACAAGAGACAAGAAAGGACACTACATAATGATCCAGGGATCAATCCAAGAAGAAGATATAACAATTATAAATATATATGCACCCAACATAGGAGCACCTCAATACATAAGGCAACTGCTAACAGCCATAAAAGAGGAAATCGACAGTAACACAATAATAGTGGGGGACTTTAACACCTCACTTACACCAATGGACAGATCATCCAAAATGAAAATAAATAAGGAAACAGAAGCTTTAAATGACACAATAGACCAGATAGATTTAATTGATATATATAGGACATTCCATCCAAAAACAGCAGATTACACGTTCTTCTCAAGTGCGCACGGAACATTCTCCAGGATAGATCACATCTTGGGTCAAAAATCAAGCCTCAGTAAATTTAAGAAAATTGAAATCATATCAAGCATCTTTTCTGACCACAACGCTATGAGATTAGAAATGAATTACAGGGGAAAAAACGTAAAAAAGACAAACACATGGAGGCTAAACAATACGTTACTAAATAACCAAGAGATCACTGAAGAAATCAAAGAGGAAATAAAAAAATACCTAGAGACAAATGACAATGAAAACATGACGACCCAAAACCTATGGGATGCAGCAACAGTGGTTCTAAGAGGGAAGTTTATAGCTATACAAGCCTACCTAAAGAAAGAAGAAAAATCTCAAGTAAACAATCTAACCTTACACCTAAAGAAACTAGAGAAAGAAGAACAAACAAAACCCAAAGTTAGCAGAAGGAAAGAAATCATAAAGATCAGAGCAGAAATAAATGAAATAGAAACAAAGAAAACAATAGCAAAGATCAATAAAACTAAAAGTTGGTTCTTTGAGAAGATAAACAAAATTGATAAGCCATTAGCCAGACTCATCAAGAAAAAGAGGGAGAGGACTCAAATCAATAAAATCAGAAATGAAAAAGGAGAAGTTACAACAGACACCGCAGAAATACAAAGCATCCTAAGAGACTACTACAAGCAACATTATGCCAATACAATGGACAACCTGGAAGAAATGGACAAATTCTTAGAAAGGTATAACCTTCCAAGACTGAACCAGGAAGAAACAGAAAATATGAACAGACCAATCACAAGTAATGAAATTGAAACTGTGATTAAAAATCTTCCAACAAACAAAAGCCCAGGACCAGATGGCTTCACAGGTGAATTCTATCAAACATTTAGAGAAGAGCTAACACCCATCCTTCTCAAACTCTTCCAAAGAATTGCAGAGGAAGGAACACTCCCAAACCCATTCTATGAGGCCACCATCACCCTGATACCAAAACCAGACAAAGACACTACAAAAAAAGAAAATTACAGACCAATATCACTGATGAATATAGATGCAAAAATCCTCAACAAAATACTAGCAAACAGAATCCAACAACACATTAAAAGGATCATACACCACGATCAAGTGGGATTTATCCCAGGGATGCAAGGATTCTTCAATATACGCAAATCAATCAATGTGATACACCATATTCACAAATTGAAGAATAAAAACCATATGATCATCTCAATAGATGCAGAAAAAGCTTTTGACAAAATTCAACACCCATTCATGATAAAAACTCTCCAGAAAGTGGGCATAGAGGGAACCTACCTCAACATAATAAAGGCCATATATGACAAACCCACAGCAAACATCATTCTCAATGGTGAAAAACTGAAAGCATTTCCTCTAAGATCAGGAACGAGACAAGGATGTCCACTCTCACCACTATTATTCAACATAGTTCTGGAAGTCCTAGCCACGGCAATCAGAGAAGAAAAAGAAATAAAAGGAATACAAATTGGAAAAGAAGAAGTAAAACTGTCACTGTTTGTGGATGACATGATACTATACATAGAGAATCCTAAAACTGCCACCATAAAACTGCTAGAGCTAATTAATGAATATGGTAACGTTGCAGGATACAAAATTAATGCACAGAAATCTCTTGCATTCCTATACACTAATGATGAAAAATCTGAAAGAGAAATTATGGAAACACTCCCATTTACCATTGCAACAAAAAGAATAAAATACCTAGGAATAAACCTACCTAGGGAGACAAAAGACCTGTATGCAGATAACTATAAGACACTGATGAAAGAAATTAAAGATGATACCAACAGATGGAGAGATATACCATGTTCTTGGATTGGAAGAATCAACATTGTGAAAATGAGTATACTACCCAAAGCAATCTACAGATTCAATGCAATCCCTATCAAATTACCAATGGCATTTTTTACGGAGCTAGAACAAATCATCTTAAAATTTGTATGGAGACACAAAAGACCCCGAATAGCCAAAGCAGTCTTGAGGCAAAAAAATGGAGCTGGAGGAATCAGACTCCCTGACTTCAGACTATACTACAAAGATACAGTAATCAAGACAATATGGTACTGGCACAAAAACAGAAACATAGATCAATGCAACAAGATAGAAAGCCCAGAGATTAACCCACGCACCTATGGTCAACTAATCTATGACAAAGGAGGCAAAGATATACAATGGAGAAAAGACAGTCTCTTCAATAAGTAGTGCTGGGAAAACTGGACAGCTACATGTAAAAGAATGAAATTAGAATACTCCCTAACACCATACACAAAAATAAACTCAAAATGGATTAGAGACCTAAATATAAGACTGGACACTATAAAACTCTTAGAGGAAAACATAGGAAGAACACTCTTTGACATAAATCACAGCAAGATCTTTTTTGATCCACCTCCTAGAGTAATGGAAATAAAAACAAAAATAAACAAGTGGGACCTAATGAAACTTCAAAACTTTTGCACAGCAAAGGAAACCATAAACAAGACGAAAAGACAATCCTCAGAATGGGAGAAAATATTTGCAAATGAATCAACGGACAAAGGATTAATCTCCAAAATATATAAACAGCTCATTCAGCTCAATATTAAAGAAACAAACACCCCAATCCAAAAATGGGCAGAAGACCTAAATAGACATTTCTCCAAAGAAGATATACAGACGGCCACGAAGCACATGAAAAGATGCTCAACATCACTAATTATCAGAGAAATGCAAATCAAAACTACAATGAGGTATCACCTCACTCCTGTTAGAATGGGCATCATCAGAAAATCTACAAACAACAAATGCTGGAGAGGGTGTGGAGAAAAGGGAAACCTCTTGCACAGTTGGTGGGAATGTAAATTGATACAGCCACTATGGAGAACAATATGGAGGTTCCTTAAAAAACTAAAAATAGAATTACCATATGACCCAGCAATCCCACTACTGGGCATATACCCAGAGAAAACCGTAATTCAAAAAGACACATGCACCCGAATGTTCATTGCAGCACTATTTACAATAGCCAGGTCATGGAAGCAACCTAAATGCCCATCAACAGACGAATGGATAAAGAAGATGTGGTACATATATACAATGGAATATTACTCAGCCATAAAAAGGAACGAAATTGAGTCATTTGTTGAGAAGTGGATGGATCTAGAGACTGTCATACAGAGTGAAGTAAGTCAGAAAGAGAAAAACAAATATCGTATATTAATGCATGTATGTGGAACCTAGAAAAATGGTACAGATGAGCCAGTTTGCAGGGCAGAAGTTGAGACACAAATGTAGAGAATGGACATATGGACACCAAGGGGGGAAAACTGCGGTGGTGTGGGGATGGTGGTGAGCTGAATTGGGCGATTGGGATTGACATGTATACACTGATGTGTATAAAATTGATGCCTAATAAGAACCTGCAGTATAAAAAAACAAACAAAACAACTAATACTAAACTTTCATTGGGTTATTTGTATGGAAATATGTTAATATAAATGTTTCAGACATTACATGAAATTTCTAAAAATCTTATATGTTCTGGTATAATGTTATAAGCAATAATCCTAGTTATTACTTTAAAATGTATATCTCAGAAATAACTAATTTTCTTGTCAACTGCATTATTATGAACTTTCATCAAATCTTTAACCGTGGTCATTTTTAAGTCTTTTGTCATTTACAGACAGTTCTGGGTGTACTCTGATGATTTTGCAAATATGTTCCTATAAAAGGGTTTCATCTTCAAGAAATTCATGGAAAAGACTCTGACAAGTACAGGTTTCTGGTAACTGACTGTACTGCTGAACTGAATGAATAAGCATTTTCAGAACTGTAATGAAAAACTGATGAACTCATAAAAGTGTGAACAAAAGATCAAGATGAAAAAAAAATTAATTACATGGGACTGAGTGAACTGATGAGGATGAGTATAATTTTTGTGACTTTCTGTCTGAATTAAAAAAAAAAAAATCCCACAAGGACTCAGAGGCAAAGAATATACAAATCAATTTTCACTGCAAAGTAAAGGAGCTGTTACAGTGGAGGATTACTGGACTCAATGTCAATATTATGACATAGTATGAGTGTGTTTCATGTTTGGTAATTGCAATCATTGTTGCTTTTGTTGTGGTCATCCATGTACAATGCTTGGTGTCAGTCTATTTGTCTCTTGTAAAAATAAAATACAGTGTGTGTGTGTGAAAAAAAAAATTAAAGAAAAAAAAAAGAAAATTGACTTTTATATATTAATTTTGTATCCTGCAACCTTATTACAATTGCTTATGAGTTCCAGGAATGTTTTTTATTATTATTATTATTTCTGATTTTCAACAAAGAAGATCATGTTAGGTGTGAACAAAGACATTTTTAGGTCTTTCTTCCCAATCTGTGTACCTTTTCTTTTCTTTTCTTGCCTTATTGCATTAGCAAGGATTTTTAATATTATGTTAAAAAGGAGTGGTAAGAAGGGATATCCTTGCCTTTTATATGATATTAGTGAGAAAGATTTAAGTTTCTTACCATTATATATGTTAGCTGTAGTTTTGTAGGTAGTCTTTATCAAGTTGAGAAAGTTCCCCTCTAATCCTAATTTACTGAGAGTTATTATAATAAATGAGTGTTGGATTTTGTCAAATGTTTTTCTGCATTTATTGATATGATCATGCAATTTATCTTTTTTAATCGTTGTTGGGATGGATTACATTATTATTTTTCAAATGTTGAATCAGCTTTGCATGCCTGGGATAAATACCACTTGGTTGTGGTGTATAATTCTTTTTATATATATATCTTTTGAATTTTGTTTGCTATCATTGAGAATTTTTCCATTTATGTCCATGAGAAATATTGGTCTGTAGTTTTCTTTTCTTGTAATGTCTGTGGTTTTGGTATTAGGGCACTGTTGGCCTCATAGGATGAGTTAGGAAACATTTCCTCTGTTTCAATCTTCTCAAAGAGATTGTAGACAATTAGTATAACTTCTTCCTTAAATTTTTGGTAGAAGTTACCAGGGAACCCATCTGGGACTGGTGTTTTCTGTTTTGGAAGGCTATTCATCATTGATTCAATTTCTTTACTAGATATAGGTTCATCAGGTTTCCTATTTCTTCTTGTGTGAGTTTTGGCAAATTGTGTCTTTCAAAGAATTAGTCAATTTCACCTAAATTACTGTATGATCAGGCCCCCCAAGATGGCTGTTCTCTTGCTCTCTGTACATCCCCTGCTCAACCAGCCCCTGGTTCACCTACACCCTACTTATGTAACTAACCTTCCATTCTAATCATAGAGCCTAATCAATAAATGCCTATATACTTGCCCCCTGCCTCAGCTAGTGATTATTCTAATCTTTAGATCAGAATGTCTCCACTATGATAGTTTATCAAAGGAGCAGTGAAGGGTCTGCTCTTCTGCTGGTTCCCTGGTAGCCAATGAACCAACCTGATGTCAGTTCTCCCTGTAACTGATAACCTCACTCTTCCTGGGATAGAGAAGACTGCTGCCATGTCCTGCCTGCCATCTGCTGTCCACGTTGGAGTATTACTCCAGGACCCTCTTGCTTTGGAAGTGTAAGATCCTCCATCTATTAAACCACTGATTTCTCTGTCACTGACTCCAGGCTCCTTCTTTGATCTTGAGACATGCAGGCCTGCAGTGTGTAGCCCAAGAGTTACCAAATTTGTGGGCGTTTTGTTGTTCATAGTATTTCTTTATAATGCTTTTAATGTCAGTAGCATCTGTAGTGATGTCCCCTCTCATTTCTGATACTAGTAATATGTATCCTCTCTCTTTTTCTTAGTTAGCCTGGCTGGAGGCTTATTGATTTTTTTTTTTTTTTTAACTTTAAAAAATGTTTATTTTATTTTAATTATTTATTTTTTTATAGAGCAGGCTCTTATTAGTTATCTATTTTATACATATTAGTGTATATATGTCAATCCCAAACTCCCAATTCAACCCACCCGCCTCTCCCACCCCACTTTCCCCACTTGGTGTCCATACGTTTGTTCTCTACCTGTGTGTCTCTATTCCTGCCTTGCAAACGAATTCATCTGTACCATTTTTCTAGATTCCACATATATGGATTAATATATGATATTTGTTTTTCCTTTCTGACTTACTTCACTCTGTATGACAGTCTAGGTCCATCCACGTCTCTACAAATGACCCAATTTCATTCCTTTTTATGGCTGAGTAATATTCCATTATATATATGTACCACATCTTCTTTATCCATTCATCTGTCAATGGACATTTAGGTTGTTTCCATGTCCTGGCTATTGTAAATCGTGCTGCAATGAACACTGGGGTTCATGTGTCTTTTTGAATTACGTTTTTCTCTGGGTATATGTCCAGTAGTAGGATTGCTGGGTCATATGATAGTTCTACTTTTAGTGTTTTAAGGAACCTCCATACTGTTCTCCATAGTGGCTGTATCAATTTACAGTCCCACCAACAGTGCAAGAGAGTTCCCTTTTCTCCACACCCTCTCCAGCATTTGTTGTTTGTAGATTTTCTGAGGATGCCCATTCTAACCAGCGTGAGGTGAAACCTCATTGTCGTTTTGATTTGCAATTTCTCTAATAATTAGTGATGTTGAGCAGTTTTCATGTTCCTCTTGGCCATCTGTATGTCTTCTTTGGTAAAATGTCTATTTACGTCTTTTGCCCATTTTTTGATTGGGTTGTTTGCTTTTTTTAATTTTGAGTTGCATGAGCTGTTTATATACTTTGGAGATTAATCCTTTGTCCGTTGATTCATATGCAAATATTTTCTCCCATTCTGAGGGTTGTCTTTTGGTCTTGTTTATGGTTCCCTTTGCTGTGCAAAAGCTTTTAAGTTTCATTAGGTCCCATTTGTTTATTTTTGGTTTTATATCCATTTCTCTAGGAGGTGGGTCAAAACGGATCTTGCTGTGATTTATGTCATAGAGTTTCTGCCTATGTTTTCCTCTAAGAGTTTGATAGTGTCTGGCCTTACATTTAATCCAGTTTGAGTTTATTTTTGCGTATGATGTTAAGGAGTGTTCTAATTTCATTCTTTTACATGTAGCTGTCCAGTTTTCCCAGCACCACTTATTGAAGAGGCTGTCTTTTCTTCATTGTATATTCTTGCCTCCTGTATCAAAAATAAGGTGACCATATGTGCATGGGTTTATCTCTGGGCCCTCTATCCTGTTCCATTGATCTATATTTCTGTTTTTGTTCCAGTACCATGCTGTCTTGATTACTGTAGCTTTGTAGTATAGTCTGAAGTACTGGAGCCTGATTCCTCCAGCTCTGTTTTTCTTTCTCAAGATTGCTTTGGCTACTCAGGGACTTTTGTGTTTCCGTACAAATTGTGAAATTTTTTGTTCTAGTTCTGTGATAGATGCCATTGGTAGTTTAATAAGG
This sequence comes from Balaenoptera ricei, assembly GCF_028023285.1. Classification (NCBI taxonomy): domain Eukaryota; kingdom Metazoa; phylum Chordata; class Mammalia; order Artiodactyla; family Balaenopteridae; genus Balaenoptera; species Balaenoptera ricei. Next base: position 73,066,951 of record NC_082639.1, on the reverse strand, counting down.
ATTGCACTGAATCTGTAGATTGCTTTGGGTAGTATAATCATTTTCACAATGTTGATTCTTTAAAGCCAAGAACATGGCATATCTCTCCATCTGTTTGTGTCATGTTTGATTTCTTTCATCAGTGTCTTATAATTTTCTGAGTACAGGTCTTTTACCACCTTAGGTAGGTTTATTCCTGGGTATTTTACTCTTTCTGTTGCAATGGTGAATGGGATTGCTTCCTTAATTTCTCTTTCAGATTTCTCGTTGTTAGTGTATAGGAATGCAAGAGATTTCTATGCATTAATTTTGTATCCTGCAACTTTACCAACTTCATTGATTAGCTCTAGTATTTTTTCTGGTGGCATCTTTAGGATTCTCTGTGTATAGTATCATGCCATCTGCCAACAGTGACAGTTTTACTTCTTCTTTTCCAATTTGGATTCCTTTTATTTCTTCTTCTTCTCCGATTGCTGTGTCTAGGACTTCTGAAACTATGTTGAATAATAGTGGCGAGAGTGGGCACTCTTGTCTTTTCCTGATCTTAGAGGAAATGCTTTCAGTTTTTCACCATTGAGAATGATGTTTGCTGTGGGTTTGTCATATATGGCCTTTATTATGTTGAGGTAGGTTCCCTCTGTGCCCACTTTCTACACTTTCTAGAGGGTTTTTTATCATAAATGGGTGTTGAATTTTGTCAAAAGCTTTTTCTGCATCTATTGAGATTATCATATGTTTTTTATCCTTCAATTTGTTAATATGGTGTATCACATTGAATTATTTGCGTATATTGAAGAATCTTTACATCTCTGTGATAAATCCCACTTGATCATGGTGTATGATCCTTTTAATGTGTTGTTGGATTCTGTTTGCTAGTATTTTGTTGAGGATTTTTGCATCTATATTCATCAGTCATATTGGTCTGTAATATTCTTTTTTTTTTTGTAGTATCTTTGCCTGGTTTTGGTATCAGGGTGATGGTCGCCTCACAGAATGAGTTTGGGAGTGTTTCTTCCTCTGAAGATTTTTGGAAGTGTTTGAGAAGGCTGGGTGTTAGTTCTTCTCTAAATGTTTGATAGAATTCACCTGTGAAGCCATCTGGTCCTGGGCTTTTGTTTCTTGGAAGATTTTTAATCACAGTTTTAATTTCAGTGCCTGTGATTGGTCTGTTCATATTTTCTATTTCTTCCTGGTTCAGTCTTAGAAGGTTATACCTTTCTAAGAATTTGTCCATTTCTCCCAGGTTGTCCATTTTATTTGCACAGAGTTGTTTGTGGTAGTCTCTTATGATGCTTTGTATTTCTGTGGTGTTCATTGTAACTTCTTCTTTTTCATTTCTAATTTTATTAATTTGAGTCCTCTCCCTCATTTTCTTGATGAGTCTGGCTAAAGTTTTATTAATTTTATTTATTTTCTCAAAGAACCAGCTTTTAGTTTTATTGATCTTTGCCATTGTTTTCTTTGTTTCTATTTCATTTTTTTTCCACTCGATCTTTATGATTTCTTTTCTTCTACTTACTTTAGGTTTTGTTTGTCCTTCTTTCTCTAGTTCCTTTAGGTGTAAGGTTAGATTGTTTATTTGAGATTTTTCTTTTTTCTTGAAGTAGGATTGTATTTCTATAAACGTCCCTCTTAGAACTGCTTTTGCTTCATCCCATAAGTTTAGGATTGTCATGTTTTCGTTGTCATTTGTCTCTAGGTAATTTTTGATTTCCTCTTTGATTGCTTTAGTGATCTCTTGGTTATTTAGTAATGCATTGTTTAGCCTCCATGTGTTTTTGTTTTTTATTTTCCCTGTCATTTATTTCTAATCTCATAACATTGTGGTTGGAAAATATGCTTGATATGATTTCAATTTTCTTAAATTTATGGAGGCTTGATTTGTGACCCAGAATATGATCTATCCTGGAGAATGTTCCAAGTGCTCTTGAGAAGAAAGCATGATCTGTTGTTTTCGGATGGAATGTCCTATAAATATCAATTAAATCTATCTGGTCTGTTGTATCATTTAAAGCTTGTGTTTCCTTATTAGTTTTCTGTCTGGATGATCTCTCCATTGTTGTAATTGAGGTGTTAAAGTCCCCCACTATTATTGTGTTACTGTTGATTTCCTCTTTTATAGTTGTTAACATTTGCCTTTATATTGAGGTGCTCCTATTAGGTGCATATATATTTATAATTGTTATATCCTCTTCTTGGATTGATCTCTTGATCATTATGTAGTGTCCTTCCTTGTCTCTTGTAACATTCTTTATTTTCAAGTCTATTTTATCTGATATGAGTATAGCTTCTCCAGCTTTCTTTTGATTTCCATTTGCATGGAATATCTTTTTCCATCCCCTCACTTTCAGTCTGTATGTGTCCCTAGGTCTGAAGTGGGTCTCTTGTAGACAGCATATATATGGGTCTTGTTTTCGTATCCATTCAGACAGTCTGTGTCTTTTGGTTGGAGCATTTAATCCATTCACATTTAAGGTAATTATCGATATGTATGTTCCTATTACCATTTTCTTAATTGTTTTGGGTTTGTTTTTGTAGGTCTTTTTCTTCTCTTGTGTTTCCTGCCTAGAGAAGTTCTTTTAGCATTTGTTGTAGAGCTGGTTTCGTGGTTCTGAATTCTCTTAGCTTTTGTTTGTCTGTAAAACTTTTGATTTCTCTGTCAAATCTGAATGAGATCTTTACTGGGTAGAGTAATCTTGCTTGTAGATTCTTCCTTTTCATCACATTAAATATGTCATGCCACTCCCTTCTGGCTTGTACAGTTTCTGCTCAGAAATCAGCTGTTAACTTTATGGCAGTTCCCTTGTATGTTATTTGTCATTTTTCCCTTTTTGCTTTTAATAATTTTTCTTTGTCTTTAATTTTTGCCAATTTGATTACTATGTGTCTCAGCGTGTTTCTCCTTGGGTTTATCCTGCCTGGGACTCTCTGGGCTTCCTGGACTTGGGTGGCTATTTCCTTTCACATGTTAGGGAAGTTTTAGACTATAATCTCTTCAAATATTTTCTCGGGTCCCTTTCTCTCTCTCTTCTCCTTCTGTGACTCCTATAATGTGAATGTTGGTGCATTTAATGTTTTCCTAGAGGTCTCTTAGGCTGTCTTCATTTCCTTTCATTCTTTTTTCTTTATTCTGTTCCACGGCAGTGAATTCCACAATTCTGTCTTCCAGGTAATTTATCTGTTCTGCCTAAGTTATTCTGCTATTGATTCCTTCTAGTGTATTTTTCATTTCAGTTACTGTTATTGTTCATCTCTTTTTGTTTGTTCTTTAATTCTTCTAGGTGTTTGTTTTCTAATTCTTCTAGGTGTTTGTTAAACTTTTTTTGCATCTTCTTGATCTTTGCTTCCATTTTTTTTCCGAGGTCCTGGATCATCTTCACTCTCTTTTTTCTGAATTCTTTTCTGGAAGATTGCCTATCTCCACTTCATTTAGTTGTTTTTCTGGGGTTTTATCTTGTTCTTCCATCTGGTACATAGTTCTCTGACTTTTCATTTTGTCTTTTTTTCTGTGAATGAGGTTTTCGTTCCACAGGCTGGAGGATTGTATTTCTTCTTGGTTTTGCTATGAAAAAAAAGCCTCTCTAGAGCCTTATTGATTTTATTGCTCTTTTCAAGAACCAGCTTTTGGTTTTGTTGTTTTTCTCTGTTATTTCCTGTTTCCAATTTTATTGATTTCTGCTTTAATTCTTCTTATTCATTTTCTTCTGCTTAGTTTGGATTTAATTTTCTTTTCTTTTTCTAGCAGAAACTTAAATTTTTTTTTTAGATCTTTCTTTTTTTTAAATATATATATTCAATGCTATAAATTTTCCTATAAGCACGACTTTCAGTGTATCTCATAAATTTTGATGAGTTTCATTTTCATTTAGTTCAAAATATTTAAAAATTTTTCTTGATATTTCCTCTTTGACCCATGTGTTATGTTTAGGAGTTTGTTGTTTAATCTCCATGTATTTTGTGGTTTTCCAGTTATCTTTCTGTTATTAATTTCTAGTTTAATTCTATTGTAGTATAAAAATGGTCATTGTATGGTTTCTATTTTTTTTAATTTTTTAAAGTGTGTTTATAGCTCAGAGTGTGGCCTATCTTGGTGAATGTTCCATGTGAACTTCAGAAAAAATGTGTATTCTGCTCTTGTTTGTTAGTCTATAGCAGTAGTCTATAGGTGTTATTACATACAGTTTATAGTTGATGGTGTTCAACTATGTTCTTACTGATTTTCTATCTGCTAGATTGGTCCATTTATGAAAGAGAGACAGTGAAGTCTTCAACTGTGAGAGTGCATTCATATATTTCTCTTTGCAGTTCTATCAGTTTTTGCCTCAAGTAATTTGACATTGTTGTTAGGTGCTCATATGTTAAGAATTGTTATTTTTTGGGGGAAATTGTCTTCTTTATCCCTGATAACATTTTTTACTTTTTACTCTTTCTGAAATTAATCTAGCTACTGCTTTCTTTTGATTAGTATTAGAATGATATATTTTTCTTCGTCCATTTGCTTTTAATCAATGCATGTTTTTATATTTAAAGTAGATTTCTTGTAGACAAAATATAGTTGGGTCTTGTTTTGTGATCTACACTGATAAATCTGTCTTTTAACTGGTGTATTTAGACCATAGGTGTTCAAAGTGATTATTGATATAGTTGGATTAATATCTATCATATTTGTATTTGTTATTGTTTTCTCTTTATTGCCCTTGTTCTTTGTTCTTATTTTTGTCTTCCACTCTTCTTCTCCCTTTTGTGGTTTTAACTGAACATTTTATGATTCTATTTTTCTCCTTTCTTAGCATATCAATTATACTTCATTTTTCCACCTTTTAGAAAGCAAATACTGCCAACTTTATAATAAAATGAGTTGGAGAAAGAATTACACTAGGAAAAGTGAGTGAGTCTAAAGTAATATTTTGGTAAGTAGTAATGAAACCTGAATTTGTGTACCAATAGAGAATTTGCAGTCTGTTGGACTTGTTAATTAATTGGACATAAAGTTCGGAGTGGGAGGGTGTGCAGTCATGGAAGCCAACATTTTTCCCCTTGAAAATGATAGGTGATAAAGCAATCAATGAAGATAGGTAACAATGGGAGACAAAAATGGTGAATTTGTGGTGCTTGTTGAATATTCAGATGGCAGCATTTAATTTTTCGATTTAACAATATTTGTTGAACTTATTTTGAACCAGGCAGTCTCTGGGTCCTAGGACTAAGAAGTCACAGACTCTGTTCCTACACAGCTACACTGTGTGGTGGAGAGGTTGTAAATGTGATACAGATTGAGAAGACCATTTATATGCAGGTGCTAGAAAAATCTGTGGGAGTTGATTTCTTTATCTAGCAGAAAGAGTATTTTACTATTTCTCTAGGATAATATCTTTAATTTGGTGGGATTTCTTTTCATAGGCAAATAGTTCTTTGGATTTGGAAAGAATGGATTGCAACGTTTTATCTCTGAAAGCTTCACATTAACATATTTTTAAAAAGGTGTAAAGAAGAGTGAAGAGTCAGAATTATAATTTCCCTGTTTAGGTTGATATAGAATAAAGCTCATAGAGCACTGTGACTTGTTATGTATTAAAGGATTCTTCTCTGCTAATGTTAGTTGAATTTCAATGGCAGAGAAAATAAAGAGAAATATATTTTTTTCTCTTGATGTTATTTGCCTAGTTTGCAAATAGTAATATTTTTTGGCTTCCTGGAAAAGAAACAATGGTTGCATTGTGTTTTGAAACTCAAGGAGAAACACTAAAAACTATGTTTTATGCATCACCTAATTCTTCCTTCCTTCCTTCCTTCTTCCTTCCTTCTTCCTTCCTTCCTTCCTTCCTTCCTTTCGTTCTTTCTTTCTTTCTTTCTTTCTTTCTTTCTTTCTTGCAATATTTCAGTATAATTTAACTATCAGTAATTTTTTTTTTCTTTTTTTCCCTGCTAAAGGAAGGCAGTATATGTTCTTGCCAGGTTAGAGAACCAACTTTTATCAGTTTGCTGTATAGTTCTTGGGAACCTTTATTTGTGTAATTAAAATAATGCTATTTTGAATCATTCATCTTTGAAAACCTGAGCTTTTTGTGTCCCCGTTTATAATAATTCAAGAGATATAAGATATTTGCCAAAGTGAATGACGTAATCTCATAGCTTTTACCATTGTGGGAATAGGTTTTTTAAAAATTACTGTGACTATAATTTGTCTTAAATTATTCATTCCTAATATTACATTACTAATATTGCATAAACTTCACTCAAAACCAAATCATCTCTTTCAGGATATTTACACAGCTGTGACAATTTGACATACATCATTTCTCCTTGATCTATAATTTTTGTTATTTCTTCAGTCAATCAACCAAATTAATCAATAAGTATTTATAGAGTTTCTATTTCGAATAACAGATCTTTAGGCTTAAAGCTCAGGCCTGCCAGGGGAATCATTCACATGGCAACAAAAACTCTAATTTACCCACACTTTCAACAAATCCTCCAACATGTTGCTGGTTGTTTGCCTTTGGTGAGAAGGCACAGCTATAATGAAGTCTCCAAACAGTTTACACTGGCAAATGAACACTTTTCAAAGAACCTGATGGGGACTTGGCAGCTGGGGAACTTGTAAGATTTGAGACCCTGCAAGATTTGTCCCTTCTCTGTGTTGTTCCTTCCTCCATGAAGATAAAAATCTAAACCTCAGCTACATGAAAGATATTTGTATTTTCTGGGTATGGTGGTGTCTTTCTAAGAATCACATCCTCATCATCCACATTACACAATGCATAACCCTCCTTTTACAAAACTCAATGTAAACACTAGAGATACAGTGATATGGAAGGCACTGAACTACGGAAATCTCAAAAACCAGGGGCATTCGAGATTGCAGTGTTTCTCAAACCTTTGGTATCAGGATCTCTTTATAGTTTTAAAAAGTCATGGAAGACCCCAAAGACTTTTTTTAAAATATGGATCATAGCTATTTTATTTACCATATTATCAAAAAAGCTGAGGACTTTTTGACATTTTCATCACTAATATATTTTAAATGAAAATAATTAACCCATTACAAGTTAAGTGTGATGCTCTAGAAGCCAAAATAAGTGTATTAATAAGGAATGTCGTATCTGTCAAATGGTGTAAAATATCAGAGGCCTAAAGTTGGGTCATGAGATTTAGCAACCTAGAGGTTTTCTGTGACCTTGGAGTGAAGGTCTTGTTACAGTGGGTTTATGAGAGATTAGAAGGAGAGAAACTGGATAGACTGAGTATAGACCACGCCTTCTAGGTGCTTTGTTACAAAAACTAGAAAAAATAGTGTGATAGCTGATGGGAAGAGCGAGTCCAGTAAAAGGTGTGTTTTCTGGTTTAGATGTTGCTTTTCAAAATGGGAGGATTAATAGAATGTTTATGTTCTGATGCAGATGAGTTAGTGAAGAGAAAAAGGTTGACAATGTAAGAGAGACGGGAAAACACATGGACTAATGCTTTAGAGTGTGCAACAGGGCTTGGGATCTAGTACACAGGTGGAGGGATTGGTTCTAGAAAGAACACTGAAAATTCATCTTTCAAAACAGCCAGGAAGGCTGAGTGAGTACGTATGCCAATGGTGGGTGAGGAAAGGCAGTAAAGGGAGTCTAAGCAAGTTCTCTTCTGATTGATTCACCTCTCAGTGAAAGAGAGAGATCATGAGCTGAGAGTGAAGATGGGCAGGTTGGTGGTTTTAAAAACAGTAGCTGTGGAAGAGTCACCTAAGAGAGTGGACTGGGAATGAACTAGGACTGTGGTTCTCAAGGGGTGATCCTCAGACCAGCAGTATCCACACGACCTGAAAACTTGTTAGAAATGCAATTCTCAAGGACTTGCTTTAGACCCACTTCAAACCTTACTTCTGAGGGTGAACCCAGCAAATCCTCCAGGGATTCTGATGCACACTGACATTTCAGAGCCACTGGATGAGTACATACCGTATGATTTTTGGGTCACCCTAACTACCTTGAATGTCAAGAACAATGCAAAGTGAGACCAGTCAGCTAGTGTGTTGTAGGTTTTTCTCCAGCCAAAATCAGATTTTTTTTTTATGGGATAGGCAAAGAGTTGGACTTACAGGTTATGGTCATTGTCTTCTAAAACATTAAATGGCAAGTCTATAAAAATTACAATAATGAAGATTGTTACGGGCTGAGATGTGTCCCCCACCCCCCACCAACATTCATATTAAAAGTCCTAACTTAATACCTCAGAATGTGAGTACATTTGGATATAGGACCTTGAAAGAGGTAATTAGGTTGTATGAGGTCATTAGGATGGGTCATAATCCAATATGACTGGTGTTCTTAGAAGAAGAGAAAATTAGGAGACAGAGACACATGAAGGGAAGATCATATGAAAACACAGGGATTATACGGCTGTTTATAAACCCAGGACAGAGGCCTCAGAAGACACCAACCCTGCCAACACCTTGATCGTGGATTTCCAGCTTCCAGAACTTTGAGACAGTAAATCGTTGTTGTTTAAGCCACCCAGTCTGTGGTACTTTGCTCTGGCTGTCCAAACAAATGAATACAAAGATGCCAGAAAAAGGTTTTATTTTCTAAACACTTAAGATAAAAAGGGCTAACTTCACTTACCAGATCAGTACCTTAGCCAACTGACTTACTCTAAGTATCTTTATTCCTTTCTGTAAAGGGGAATTATAATAACATCTACCTCAAAGGGCTATTGTGGAGGTGAAATGAGGTAATTCATGTAAACCTTTCACTCAGTACCTAACCCACGAAGTCCTCAAAAATGTCAGTCTGAAAAAAAAAAAAATGGCATCACCTCAAAAAAGCACGCATGTTTGGCCAGGACAATTCTCGCTCTTGAATCCACAGTTAGAACTCAAATTGCAAAGTCTCTGGAGGCATCAGCTGTTGATTTGAGGTGTGTGTTCCCGAGCCTTGTGGCACTGCCCTTTTCTTCTTCTCCAGGATTGATTTCTGAAGCAGCCCTAAAGGCCACAAAGCAGGGTTGGGACTCCTGGATTGATTTTTTATGTTGACACACCGGGCCAGGCCCTGTCTGGTTTATAAACTGATGCTATATTATTTCCAGGTCTCTTATGAAAGTGAGCCAGAAAAATCATTTTTACAGGAAGGTTGGATTTTCTCTTGTGTAGTTTTGTTTGGGGAGCTGTGGAGGCAGGGAAGGGGGACAGAGGGGTGACTGAGAATGACTCCTTTTCTCCTCCCAGTTTTGTATTTCTCCATTTCAAAGTGTTATCACTGAGAAAATATTACGTAATTGACAATATGATAGTTTCTTATATAAGACCGAGTCTAGGCTTGGGGTGCTATTTATCGTGATTATCACTTCCAAATGTGGTGCTTTGTTGTATTTTTCCTCCACAAGCAGTTATTTGTTGGTAATGGATTTCTGTAAGCCAAATTATATCCTCCCTTCAAGAATCATTTTGACTGTGTATCTGCAACACCCTTTTTAGAGAGGGCTAATTATTATTGACAGGGATGATAGAGAGAGAGATTCTCCCTGTTCTGAGCAATTAAAAAACTTCTTGTCCCAGTTTACTTTGCACAGGCCTGACATTGAACCAGCATCCTTGATTTGTGTTTAAACTACAATAAAAATAAATGTAAGAAGTCTTGGCTTATGAAAAGACCAGTACTCCTATGATCTTAAAGCGGTTTAAAAATTTTGCAAGTATACTGTTTGTAAATTTCAGACTACTCAGGGTCACTCAGTGTAAAGTAATCATCTGCAAATGTCTCATTTGTCCATTAAGGCAGAGAACCAAACTGGTGGTTTATGGATGAATCAGTACTGCATGTCTAAGAGCTTTGTTCACTTACCAGAATGTTAGTGCTTTTCGTTTGGTTGTACGCGACCTTGGTTTAATAAAAATCTCTTTCCAATATCTTCTATATTTGCTCAAAATGTTTTTCCAAGGTAATATTGGACTTTTAACTTTATTTATGATGTTTTCTGTGTTGTTTTTATATTCACAAACCTATTTATATTTTCCTTTTTGATGTGAGATCAAAATTCACATTGTTTTACCCCTACTCCCAAGAGCTCAATAATTATTCCCACATTTTCCTATTCCTGCCTGATTTGAAATGCCTTTATTATATAGTATTTTCTCATTTATGCTAAGTAATTTATATCAGATATCTGCCTGGTTCCATGGTGTGTAGGTCTATTCTTTTATCAGTTCCATTCTACAAAGGAACCTTATATTTTCATATATGGTAAGGAGAATCCTCATCTATAACTCTTTATCAAAACATTTTATTTATTCTGAGCTGTTTATTATTCCAAATATAATTTTTAACCTTGTGATTACATACATAAAACTTACACATTTTTGATTATAAAAATTATCAAATGTGGAAGGATATCATGTTAAAAGTAAAAAGCCTCCTTGATTTTTCAATCCCACCCTAGAATCAAACAATTAACAATTCCATGTGTACTTATGGATCTTTTTCTAGGCATTTGCATATTATGTGTTTTCAAAATAGTTTGGGATTTTGTATTTACATGAATTACAATAACATACATACACATTTTTCAATATATATCTATTAGACACTTACCCATCATGTACCTTGCACTGGCATACATCAGTGACCAAGAAAGACAGAAATCACTGGGCTGGTGGGGCTTACATCCTAGTGGAGAAAAGCAGACAATTAACAATATACTTAACATACAATTAAATCATTTAATATTGTAGAATATGTTTAAATGCTGTGGAAAAGCAAAGAGCGTGAGAAGTTCTTGTATGTGTAGTGGAGAGTGTTGCAACTTTAAATAGGATGCTCAAGCAGCTCCCATAAGAGAGTCAGATATGAGCAAAGACCTGTAGGAGGTGTTCCAAAACTTGGTTTTAGCACTTATATCTTGAGGAGTTTTCTTGTCGGCACATAACGATTCCTTCATTTTTTGAACCATTCTTCAATATTCTATAACATTTTAATACTTCTTTCTTGGACACTAACTAACCAAGTATAGAAGATTTAAAAGGCACAATGAGCAACATTTATTTACTAAGCATAGAAGTATATAACCCAAATTAAGAATATTCATTATTTTCTAAAATTATTGAAATACCTACAAAGCGTTTACTATATATTAAGCATCAATCAGTGTCTCAATAAATTGACAAACAAAAATAAAAAAACAAAAGAATAAAAAATGGATATTATTCAGGCTATATCATTAAATCACAATGCAATAAATTAAGAAATGAATAATGAAATAATAGCCAACTTAATCTATTTACATAGAAATTTTAAAAAATAGATAACTGTTACAATTCTTTATCAGCTTTAAAAAAAAATTTTGAGAATCAAAATTGATATTAGAAACTCTTTTCCTATAACTATGCTGTACACCTGAAAATAATATAATATTGTAAATCAACTATATTCAATAAAAAAGATTATTTTAAAATCAGTGAGAATACTATTCAGCAATTCCTATGAGAGAGAGCAAAAGCAATAATCAGAGTTAATTTTAGAAGCTCCAAAGCATTATTTGAAAAAAAAAAATGTGGTTTAAAATAAAGTATTATATTCAAAATCTAGAAGCAGAATGAGCTAAATGCAAGTAAAATAGGAGAATTTTTAAAGAAAAAAAATTCTTAATATTTAAAATATAAAAATATATATGGTAGTTTGAAAAAATCCATACCAACCTACTTTGTAAGTTAGTTGACGGAAAAAGAATAAGTAAATATGACAAATAAGGAGAAAACTTTTTTCATTGAAAAAAGATAGATGTATAATAGCACATACATTAAAAAAATCTAGAATCTAGATGAAATAGTTTCTAGAAAAATGTAAAGTATTAAAATTGATCCAAGAAGAATAGGTAGTCTTGATAGAGCAATTACAATAAAGAAAATATGGTATAAAATATTTCCTTAAAAAGACACTAAAATGTTTCCAGTTTTCACATGGCTGATTAAAGCCTTCATTTCCTACTTATTCTATTAAACATGAAAAAGTAACTGGAAAAATAAGAAATAAAAATGTAAATTTAATATTTTGTTGAAGCATGCAGACCACTTCAATTCCTGAACAACAAAATAAGAGGGGGCTGCCCAAATCAGTAAACATGAAACAGAGGTAGAGAGGGACATGGGAAAAGAATGTTCATGATTTTATTATTTATTTATTTATTTTTATTAAAGTATAGTTGATTTACAACATTGTATTAGTTTCAGGTATACAACAGTGATTCAACATTTTTATACATTATACTCCATTTAAAGTTATTACAAAACAATGGCTGTATTCCTTGTGCTGTACCATATATCCTTGTTGCTTATCTATTTTATACATAGTAGTTTGTATCTTTTTAGCCTCTACCCCTATCTTGCACCCCCCTCCTCCTCTATCCCCACTGGTAACCACTAGGTTGTTCTTTGTATCTGTGAGGCTGTTTCTGTTTTGTTATACACATTCATTTGTTTGATTTTTTAGATTCCACATATAAGTTATAACAGGTTATTTGTCTTTCTTTGTCTGACTTATTTCACTAAGCAAATAGTCCTAAGATTTATATGGAACCCCAAAAGACCTTGAATTGCCAAAGTAATCTTGAGAAAAAAGAACAAAGCTGGAGGTATCACACTCCCTGACTTCAGACTATGCTACAAAGCTGCAGAATGTCCCTGACTTTGGAGCTCAGAAAACATTGATAAAGCACATCTTTCTAGCGTAAGTAGCACACGCTATTGCAAAAGCAACATATTTTCCTTTACAACACAGGACTGGGGCCTGGAGACCATCAGTGAACTTCCATGGATTTGGTTCTGAGAGAGGAGGAGAGCTGCACTGGGAAACTTCACAGACATGCTGCATTCACAGGAACAGAACATGAGGTAGAAGACATGAGGAAAATGCACATTAGGAGCAGCTCTGCAGAATTGATTTTGGAAGACTGGGGAGACATAAGGATAAAAGGACATATAATTCTGTCTTTCTAGACTGTCACATGACTTGGTCACTTCTCTACATATATTCTGAAAATAGTCAAAATGAAAAAGGTGAATTCTTAAGAGAAAAAAAAAAGAGCTAGCTAGTATCTATGCAAAAATCTATTTAAAAAGAAGGAAGAGAACACAAAAAACAAATGATAGATATGGAATACTCTAGAAAAAACAAAACGATTTTTCATAGAACAGAGAAAGTTGTTACTAAATATATCTTGTGAAATATGACTTAAAACAATTGTTTTCACAAAACAAAAGCACCACAAAGATATACAAGAGATTAGGAAACATGTGAGAGGACTACAAAAGAAATATGAGTTGGCAAAATACAGAAAATAAATAGAAGATTAAAAGTCATCACAGCAAAATAGATGAAATGGAACCAGAACAAACACGTACACAAAAGCTAGGCACTGCTGAAATCACAATAATTGATACTAAAGGATGCAGATGCTATGAGCAACTCAAAAAAAGCAAATGAAATGGAAGTGAGCAAGAGCTCCAAAGGATTAGAGAGAAAAGTATAAATAAACATTATCGTATCCCTAAAAATTTAATGAAATCATGGAACTGAAAATATATCTGAAAATATGAGTCAAGAAAATATCCTTAAGTAAAAGAAAATGTAAAGTTACATATTTAAAGGACATACTAGATTCCAGAAAAAGATAAACACGTATTAGGCAACAGGCATATTCTATTGAAGTTACTGGACTTGAAAGATAATGAATGACTCCTTAATCAGGCAAAAAGTTGAAGTCTTCTCTAGGAGAAAACATCATCAATAGCTCCACAGTAACATGAAGTGCTAGAAGTTCGTTGAAGCCATGACCCTAACCTCTAAAGATGAAAAGGGAATGTGATCTCTAAAATTTCCACCCTGTCAAGTAACACTGACAGTCAAGTATAAAAGGCAATGGAAATTACAATGTTATACCACTCTTGCTTACCAGATTGGCATAATTCAATAAGTATAAAAACATATTAGATGTTAGTAAAAGTGTGAAAACACTGGGGTTCTTATACATAGCAGGTGGGATGATCGAAAGGAATAACTTTTTTTTTATTGTCTTATTATTTTTTTTTACATCTTTATTGGAGTATAATTGCTTTACAATATTGTGTTAGTTTCTGCTGTATAACAAAGTGAATCAGCTATACATATACATATATCCCCATACCCCCTCCCTCTTGTGCCTCCCTTCCACCCTCCCTATCCCATCCCTCTAGGTGGTCACAAAGCACTGAACTGAACTCCCTTTGCTATGCAGCTGCTTCCCACTAGCTATCTATTTTACATTTGGTAGTGTATATATGTCAATGTTACTCTCTCACTTCGTCCCATCTTACACTTCCCCCATCCTCATGTCCACAAGTCCATTCTCTATGTCTGAGTCTTTATTCCTGTCCTGCCCCTAGGCTCATCAGAACCATTGTTTTTTTTTTTTTTTTTAGAGTCCATATACATGTGTTAGCATACGGTATTTGTTTTTCTCTTTCTGACTTACTTCACTCTGTATGACAGTCACTAAGTCCATCCACCTCACTACAAATAACTCAATTTCATTTCTCTTTATGGCTGAGTAATATTACATTGTATATATGTGCCACATCTTCTTTATCTATTCATCTGTCAGTGGACACTTAGGTTGCTTCCATGACCTGGCTATTGTAAATAGTGCTACATGAACATTGTGGTACATGACTATTTTTGAATCACAGTGTTTTCAGGGTATTTACCCAGTAGTGGAATTGCAGGGTCATATGGTAGTTCTATCTTTAGTTTTTTAAGGAGCCTCCATACTGTTCTCCATAGTGGCTGCATCAATTTACACTCCCACCAACAGTGCAAGAGGGTTCCCTTTCCTCCACACCCTCTCCAGCATTTATTATTTGTAAATTTTTTGATGATGGCCATTCTGACTTGTGTGAGGTGATACCTCATTGTAGTTTTGATTTGCATTTCTCTAATAATTAGTGATGATGAGCATCCTTTCATGTGTTTGTTGGCAATCTGTATATCTTCTTTGGAGATATGTATATTTAGGTCTTCTGCCCATTTTTGGATTGGGTTGTTTGTTTTTTGATATTGAGCTGCAAGAGCTGCTTGTATATTTTGGAGATTAATCCTTTGTCAGTTGCTTCATTTGTAAATATTTTCTCCCATCCTGAGGGTTGTCTTTTTGTCTTGTTTATGGTTTCCTTTGATGTGCAAAAAGCTTTTAAGTTTCATTAGGTCCCATTTGTTTATTTTTGGTTTTATTTCCATTTCTCTAGGAGGTGTGTCAAAAAGGATGTTGCTGTGATTTATGTCATAGAGTGTTCTACCTATGTTTTCCTCTAAGAGTTTTATAGTGTCTGGTCTTACATTTAGGTCTTTAATCCATTTTGAGTTTATTTTTGTGTATGGTTTAGGGAGTGCTCGAATTTCATTCTTTTATATGTAGCTGTCCAGTTTTCCCAGCACCACTTATTGAAGAGGCTGTCTTTTCTCCATTGTATATTCTTGCCTCCTTTATCAAAGATAAGGTGACCATATGTGCGTGGGTTTATCTCTGGGCTTTCTATCCTGTTCCATTGATCTATATTTCTGTTTTTGTGCCAGTACCATACTGTCTTGATTACTGTAGTTTTTTAGTATAGTCTGAAGTTAGGGAGCCTGATTCCTCCAGCTCTGTTTTTCTTTCTCAAGATTGCTTTGGCTATTCAGGGTCTTTTGTGTTTCCATACAAATTGTAAAATTTTTAGTTCTAGTTCTGTGAAAAATGCCCTTGGTAGTTTGATAGGGATGGCATTGAATCTGTATATTGCTTTGGGTAGTATAATCATTTGCACAATGTTGATTCTTCCAATCCTAGAACATGGTATATCTTTCCATATGTTTGTATCATCTTTGATTTCTTTCATCAGTGTCTTATAGTTTTCTGAGTACAGGTCTTTTACCTCCTTAGGTAGGTTTATTCCTAGGTATTTTATTCTTTTTGTTGCAATGGTAAATGGGAGTGTTTCCTCAATTTCTCTTTCAGATTTTTTGTTGTTAATATATAGGAATGCAAGAGATTTCTGTGCATTGACTTTGTATCTTGCAACTTTACAAAATTCATTGATTAGCTCTAGTGGTTTTCTGGTAGCATCTTTAGGATTCTCTATGTGTAGTATCATGTCATATGAAAACAGTGACAGTTTTACTTCTTCTTTTCCAATTTAGATTCCTTTAATTTCTTTTTCCTCTCTGATTTCTGTGGCTAAAACTTCCAAAACTATGTTGAATAATAGTGGTGAGAGTGGGCACCCATGTCTTGTTCCTGATATTAGAGGAAATGTTTTCAGTTTTTCACCATTGAGAATGATGTTTCCTATGGGTTTGTCATATATGGCTTTATTATGTTGAGGTAGGTTTCCTTTGTGCCCACTTTCTGGAGGGTTATTAGCATAAATGGGCACTGAATTTTGTCAAAAGCTTTTTCTGCATCTATTGAGATGATCATATGGTTTTTCTCCTTCAATTTGCTAATATGGTGTATCACATTGTTTGATTTGCGTATATTGAAGAATCCTTGCATTCCTGGGATAAATCCCACTTGATCATGGTGTATGATCCTTTTAATGTGCTGTTGGATTCTGTTTGCTAGTATTTTGTTCAGGATTTTTGTATCTATATTCATCAGTGATATTGACCTGTAGTTTTCTTTTTTTGTAACATCTTTGTCTGGTTTTGGTATCAGGGTGATGGTGGCCTCATAGAATGGGTTTGGGAGTGTTCCTCCCTCTGCTATATTTTTGAAGAGTTTGAGAAGGTTAGGTGTTAGCTCTTCTCTAAATGTTTGATAGAATGTGCCTGTGAAGGCATCTGGTCCTGGGTTTTTGTTTGTTGGAAGATTTTTAATCACAGTCTCAATTTCAATGCTTGTGATAGGTCTGTTTATGTTTTCTATTTCTTCCTGGTTCAGTAGTGGAAGGTTGTGCTTTTCTAAGAATTTGTGCGTTTCTTCCAGGTTGTCCATTTTATTGGCATATAGTTACTTGTGGTAATCTCTCATGATCCTTTGTATTTCTGAAATGTCAGTTGTTTCTTCTCCTTTTTCATTTCTAATTCTGCTGATTTGAGTCTTCTCCTCTTTTTCTTGATGAGTCTGGCTAGTGGTTTATCAATTTTGTTTATCTTCTCAAAGAACCAGCTTTTAGTTTTATTGATCTTTGCTTTGTTTCCTTCATTTCTATTTCATTTATTTCTGATCTGATCTTTATGTTTTCTTTCCTTCTGCTAACTTTGAGTTATTTTGTTTTTCTTTCTCTAATTGCTTTAGGTGTAAGCTTAGGTTGTTTATTTGAGATGGTTCTTGTTTCTTGAGGTAGGATTGTATTGCTATAAACTTCCCTCTTAGAACTGCTTTTGCTGCATCCCATAGATTTTGGATCATCATGTTTTCATTGTCATTTGTTTCTATGTATTTTTTGATTTCTTCTTTGATTGCTTCAGTGATCTGTTGGCTATTTAGTAACATATTGTTTAGCCTCCATGTGTTTGCATTTTTACAATTTTTTCCTCTGTAATTGATATCTAGCCTCATAGCTTTGTGTTTGGAATAGATATTTGATACAATTTCAATTTTCTTAAATTTCCTGAGGCTTGATTTGTGACCCAGGATATGATCTATCCTGGAGAATGTTCCACGTGCACTTGAGAAGAAAGTGTATTCTGTTGTTTTTGGATAGAATGTGTGATAAATATCAATTTAGTCGATCTTGTTTAATGTGTCATTTAAATCTTGTGTTTCTTTATTTATTTTCATTTTGGATGATCGCTCCATTGGTGAAAGTGGGGTGTTAAAGTGCCCTACTATGATTGTGTTACTGTCGATTTCCCCTTTTTATGGCTGTTAGCACTTGCCTTATGTATTGAGGTGCTCCTATGTTTGGTGCATAAATATTTACAATTGTTATATCTTCTTCTTGGATTGATCCCTTGATCATTATGTAGTGTCTTTCTTTGTCTCTTGTAATAGTCTTTGTTTTAAAGTCTATTTTGTCTGATATGAGAATTGCTACTCCAGCTTTCTTTTGATTTCCATTTGCATGAAATATCTTTTTGCATCCCCTCAGTTTCAGTCTGTACGCGTTCCTAGGTCTGAAGTTGGTCTCTTGTAGATAGCGTATATACGGGTCTTGTTTTTGTATCCATTCAGGCAGTCTATGTCTTTTGGTTGGAGCATTTAATCCATTTACATTTAAGGTAATTATCGATATGTTTGTTCCTATTACCATTTTCTTAATTGTTTTGGGTTTGTTATTGTAGGTCTTTTCTTTCTCTTGTGTTTCCTGTCTAGAGAAGTTCCTTTAGCATTTGTTGTAAAGCTGGTTTGGTGGTGCTGAATTCTTTTAGCTTTTGCTTGTCTGTAAAGGTTTTAATTTCTCCATCAAATCTGAATGAGATACTTGCTGGGTAGAGTAATCTTGGTTGTAGGTTTTTTCCTTTCATCCCTTTAAATATGTCCTGCCACTCCCTTCTGGCTTGCAGAGTTTCTGCTGAAAGATCAGTTGTTAACCTTATGGGGATTCCCTTGTATGTTATTTGTTGCTTTTCCCTTGCTGCTTTTAATATTTTTTCTTTGTATTTAATTTTTGATAGGTTGATCAATATGTGTCTTGGGTGTGTTTCTCCTTGAATCTATCCTGTATGTGACTCTCTGCACTTCCTGTAATTGACTGACTATTCCCGTTCCCATGTTAGGGAAGTTTTTAACAATAATCTCTTCAAATATTTTCTCAGACCCTTTCTTCTCTTCCTCTGGGACATCTATAATTCGAATGTTGGTGTGTTTAATGTTGTCCCAGAGGTCTTTGAGACTGTCCTCAATTCTTTTCATTCCTTTTTCTTTTTTCTGCTCTGCAGCAGTTATTTCCACTATTCTATCTTCCAGGTCCCTTATTCGTTCTTCTGCCTCAGTTATTATGCTATTGATTCCTTCTAGAGTATTTTTAATTTCATTTATTGTGTTGTTCATTATTCTTTGTTTGCTCTTTAGTTCTTCTAGATCCTTGTTAAATGTTTCTTGTATTTTCTCCATTCTATTTCCAAGATTTTGGATCATCTTTACTATCATTACTCTGAATTCTTTTTCAGATAGACTGCCTATTTCCTCTTCATTTGTTTGGTCTGGTGGGTTTTTATCTTGTTCCTTCATCTGCTGCATATTTCTCTTTCTTCTCATTTTGCTTAACTTACTGTGTTTTGTGTCTCCTTTTCACAGGCTGCACGTTCGTAGTTCATCTTATTTTTGGTGTCTGCCCCCAGTGGGTGAGGTTGGTTCAGTGGGTTTTGTAGGCTTCCTGGTGGGGGGGGTTGGTGCCTGTTTTCTAGTGGGTGGGCTGGATCTTGTCCCTCTGTTGGGTAGGGCCTCATCTGGTGGTGTGTTTTAGTGTGTCTGTGAACTTATGATGATTTTAGGCAGCCTCTCTGTTAATGGGTGGGGTTGTGTTCCTGTCTTGCTAGTTTTTTGTCATGAGGCATCCAGCACTGGAGCTTGCTGGCTGTTGGGTGGAGCTGGGTCTTCATGTTGAAATGGAGGTTTCTGGGAGAGCTCTTGCTAATTAATATTACATGGGGCCAGGAAGTCTCTGGTGGTCCAATGTCTTCGACTTGGCCCTCCCACCTCAGAGGCTCAGGCCCAACACCCAGCTGGAGCACCAATACCCTGCCAGTTGCACGGCATGGAAGAAAAGGAAGAAAAAAACAAAAAAACAGACAGACAGAACCCCAAGACAAATGGTAAAAGCAAAAATAAAGAGAAAATATCACACAAAGAAACATATACACACACAGTCACAAAAAGAGAAGAAAAAGAGAGCAACCAAACCAATAAACAAACCCACCAATGAAAAGAAGCACTAAAAACTAAACTAAGATAAACATAAAACCAAAAACAATTCAAATGCAGAAAGCAAATCTTAAGTCTACAGTTGTTCCCAAAGTCCACTGCTTCAATTTTGGGAACATTCTTTGTCTATTCAGGTATTGCACAGATGCAGGATTTATCAGGCCGGTTGCAGCAATTTAATCCACTACTACTGAGGTTGCACAGAGAAATTTCCCTTTCTCTCCTTTGTTCACACAGCTCCTGAGGTTTACCTTGGTTTTGGCCCTGCATCTGCATGTAGGCTGCCCTCAGGCATCTGTTCCTCACCCAGACAGGAAGGGGTTAAAGCAGTGGCTGGTTAGGTCCCTCTTGATCACTCAGGCTGGGGAGAGGGAAGGGTACGGTAGTCATAATTGGACTGCAGGTCATGCCTGTGGCGGCAGAGGCTGGTGTGACTTTGCAGCAACCTGAAGTACACTGTGTGTTCTCCCAGGGCAGTTGACCCTAGATCATGGGACCCTGGCAATGGTGTGCTGTACATGCTCACAGGGGCATGTGGGTAGTGACCTGCACTTGCACACAGGATTCTTGCTGGCAGCGGTGGCAGTGGTAGTGGCCTGTGCCTGACTCTTGGGTTTGAGATGATAGTTGCAGCTCATGCCTGTCTCTGGAGCTTGCTTAGGCGGTGCTCTGCCATCAGTGGGTACATGGAGCAGGAAGCCCCTCTCCTCACGCACCCCAAAACAATGGTCTCTTGCCTCTCCAGCAGGTCCAGACTTTTTCCCGGACTCCCTCCTGGCTAGCTGTGGTGCACTAGCCCCTTCAGGCTGTGTTTACGCAGCCAATCCCAGTCCTCTCCCTGGGATCTGACCTCCGAAGCCCAAGCCTCAGCTCCCAGACCCCACCCGCCCTGGTATGTGAGCAGTCAAGCATCTCAGGCTGGTGAGTGCTGGTTGGCAGTGATCCTCTGTGCAGGAATCTCTCCACTTTGCCCTCTGCACCTCTGTTGCTGTGCTCTCCTCTACGGCTCCGAAGCTTCCCGTCCCCACCAGTGAAGGGGTTTCCTAGTGTGTGGAAACTTTTCCTCTTTCACAGGTCTCTCTCAGAGGCACAGGTCCCATCCCTATTCTTTTGTCTGCTTTTTCTTTTTTCTTTTTTTCCTAACAGGTATGTGGGGATTTTCTTGCTCTTTGGTAAGTCTGAGGTCTTCTGCCAGCATTCAGTATGTGTTCTGTAGGAGTCGTTCCATATGTAGATGTATTTTTGATGTATTTGTGGGGAGGAAGGTGATCTCCACATCTTACTCCTCCACCATCTTGAAGGTCTCCTCTGTAATAACTTCTATGGAGAACAATATGACAAGATCTGTTAAAATTATACCTTCAAGTACTCTTTGACTCAGCAATTACACTTCTAGGTTTTTTCCATCAGAAATAATTGCATACAAGTATATGACTGCAATAATTTTCATGTAGTATTTTGGTTATAGAAAATGATTGGAGGCAAACTAAATAACCATCAGAAGAATACTATTTAAATAAATTATTACACAACCAAAAATGCTTTAAACAAGGTAAGTAAATTTCTACTGTAAAAGGCAGATGGCAAAATTTTTGATCAAGGAAAGGGCTTTCTGGCTCCTAACTATACAGTCAGACTCCTATAAAGGTTTTCTTGATCATTAGGAATGAAACTACTATAAGCATCTCTCTTCACGTTATCTTCAATGCCTTTCCTAACCCATGCTGCCTTCTCCTAACTACCATCATATTCTCTCTTCTCTCCAACCCATCAAAACTATCTTAAGAAAGACTATGATGAATTTATTCTCTTTAAAACATAAGGTTTACTGCATATTTTTTCTTGAGGCTATTTGCTGTTTAAGAGAAGACAACATTTAAGCCTGAAGAATAAATACATAATTGTAGAGTTGCTCTGTCAGCTTGCCTGGTGTTGAGCTGGTTGTTGTGAGGTAGGTGGTGGGAATGTAACCGTTTCCATTGTTTCCCAAATCTTATACTCTACCTACTTGTAATCTGGCCTTGCTCAGAAAATACATGTTGGCATACATTGCAAGAGAAATAGTTTTTCTCTTTTTAAAATTCTGTGTGGTTGTTAATCTTCTCCCTTGAGTATTTGTGTAGAGTTTGCTTATTTGTTTGTTTTATGTCCCCTCTGCCACATTAGTGTGCCATACTCTATTCAACAAATGGCAAGGGAATTCAATATAAGACTTCTTCAAATTCAATATTTTATGTGCAAATCATGGATAAGCATTCTTTTGAACATTATGAAGAACATTGGGGATTTTTCCTGAACTCTTTCCTCAGTTTAAGATTTATTGGTTCCCTTCCCACTACATTCTCTCAGATTTCCTCTTCCACTATCTAGAAGTCTGTTTTTTTGCCAAAGACCAGCTAATTTCTTGCCTTCTCCACAAAGTCTTCATTACCTCTCCAAACCCAGGAATCTCTCTGCTCTGAGCTCTTGTAACCTTTATTGAATGGATCTAAAATGTGATATTCTACAAAAACGTAGCATGTGAACTGTCTCTTTCTACTGTGGCTGGTATGAGGTTTCAGGGTTAACATTTTATGAATATGCTTGTTTGGTTACAGTGTGTTGTATTTAGAAATATTTCTTTCATTGGACTAAGTGAAATCTTTAATGTCTCTTCCACACAAAAAATGTTTTGTAAGCACTACTGGCACAAAATTATATTAAAATGCTTAATTCTTTTAAAAAATAGGTAATTAACATGACTCAGTGCTTGCTAATAAGAAGCTACACTGCCCAATCATGCCCACATTGGGAAATTACTGGCTTTGTGAGAGTTTATCAAGTTGTTCAAGATGGATTGAAATGGGGGGAATCTCACTTGTGCTTCCTTGCCATTAAGGCAGGCATTCCTGATTCCCAGAATGAAGTAGGCTCCATTACTGTCCTGGGTTAGGTGGTCTCTTCCTTCCTCTCTGACTGTTGCCTTCAGCAGCTAATTGGCCTCATTCACTCACTTTCAAAATCTGAAATGCATGTTCACAAACCTTCCAGGTTATAAGGCATGGGAGAGATCCTCTGTTTTGCTCTTAGTGTTACCATTTTCTCCTTTTTATCTCCTTTCTCAGATGTCTTCCCTCTGTGGTTTTGCTGCCAGACACAGTTCCTCTTTCCTCTTTCTGTCTCCTGTGACTTTCATTTTTATCACCAATACCCAGATCACATTTCCAGTGACACCTTCTGGAATGCCGTTTGCTGGTTATGTTTTGGGGGATTGCTATTCAGAGAGTGGTGACTCTCTAACTAGATTCTAAGCATTTTAATATATCTAACATGTCTTTGAATCCCCCTACCCACACCACCCAAACCTACAGATCCTTCTACAGAGTGATTGCTCCACCATTGGTGTCCATTGTCAAGGGGATGACGCCTAGTCCACACTTTCAGGGAAGGGTAGGAAGGATGGCTCAAGTGTTCTACAGCAGGTAACACATGAGTTTCTGCTCCCCTCTGATTCCTTACCTTGTTACACTTAGGTTGTTAAAGTGATGTTGGCAAATATCATAGCTGGTGGCTGGTCAGCTTATGGTGACTGTATCTATTCTGCTATGAACACAAGCATTTCTGAAAAGAAAATATACCAGGAGGCAACCCAGATTCTTCTCCCTTCTGTGCTCAGATCCCTTACAAGATGGAGCAAAATCATTATTTTACTTAATCTACCCTGGAAAGGAAGGTAACCCTTTAAAGCTGATTTTATAGTGTCTCAAAACCCACTGATCCAGAATCCACATCACTTTTATAAATCAATCTGCTAGTAAATCATTCTCTCCTGACATATCAAACAGGGCAATTTCCAAAATTCAAATTAGCCATATTTTATCAGATGGGGTCTGTGTCTTGAAACAGTTTCATAGAGCTATATTTGGTAAAAACAAATATACAGAAATAGCATTGTTTTGAAAATATATTTTAAAATTATGGTTTCATTGTATAGATCAACAGGTCATGTGTAGTAAACTAATAGCTACATTGTAATAGCACTCAAGTGTTTTTACTAAAATTTAAATAAAATTATGTTTTGGTCATCATCCAGGTTGCAGAGACATAGTACTTTCAATATGATTCTGAAGTAAGACTTTTATTTTGCTGTTGGATTTCATACAAAACTTAGTTCAGTTCTCTAATGTCCAGGGAAAGTGGAAATCGCATTGGATTTAAAATTTATGGATGAGTTTTTTTTTTTTCTTCTTCTTTCAGTTTATGGGAAATTTGGTGCAATCAGATTAAAATAAGATACACAGGAATGAATTCTGTGCACAGTCCTGGGGCTTGTTTAATACAACGTATATACAGTTCTTATTCTCAGAGGGTAGCTTAGAAATGTAAGACAGTGAGACCTACAAACCTCTTTTTAAAAGGATATTGTACCCACCTTAGAATTGTATCCTCTTGAAAGAAGATTATTTGTTGAAATAAGTGTAGAAGTTGACAATTTTTTCCAAGAAAGTTAGAAAAGTTTCTTTTGTGTTTTATTCATAGTAGAGGCAGTCTAAGAAAAAGGTCTCCATTGACCTAGATTCGCTGTTTTCCTGAATGCCAATAATTCAAAAAACCCAAATTTATGCATCTGACACAATCTCATCATAAATAGCAATATACCTGCGTATATAGTATAGTTCTCTTCAAGAAGTGCAAATCATTTCACACACATTTCTTCATTATTTTTCTATGCTATTATCACCAAATTTCAGGGATGTGGAAATTGAAGTAGAGAGTAGCAGAATTACTTACCCCCAAACCTGTACTATGCTAAGTAAAGAGCTTAGGAATGAATTCCTAGAGTGTTCTTTGTACTGGCAGTTCTGTTCTTCCCTGTTGCGTAACTGGGATGTGTTCCTGCATAAAGTACTCCAGGCTTTAAATAGCTGAGGATATATATTTAGGCCAAGTAAACACTTACCTAACTTATTTATAGTAGCCACAGTGTCTCGTTTGGGAGATCAATACCTCACCAATACTCAGCCAGGAAGCATAAATTCTTTTGTTTAAAAGAAAGCTGATTCCCTTATGGATTTATGGAATTTGGCTTTTAGCATCATGGCCCTGCCATCTTTCCCATTGGCATGGGCTTTGATAATTTATTTTGCCAAGGGCAAGATTTATACTCATGGACCGCTTTTATTCTAATAATGAATACATTACTTTCCCTCAAATGTACAGTGAAAAATTACTATGAAGTCATTACTCTGGCTCAGCTGATGGAGCCGGGGATGGGGAAATAGTTCTTTCAAGCTTTTAAAACAAACAAAAAACTCTCTTAAAGCCCTCATTCTTCTACAGGTGTGGGAGATGTACTCACAAGCCATTCTGAGGAGAAACCTCTTTTAATCTTTTGAGGAGATGTCTTTCTTAATCGCCTTTTAACCCTCCTGTGTGGAGTGATTGGCAAGTTAAAAAGTATACTTCCTAGACTCCTTTGCAGCTAGGTTCTGTCAGTTAGACACACCTGGATGAGATCCAGAAACCAGAAGTGAGGCAGGGGCCATTCTCTTGCAGTTGTAGCAGCTGACAGGTAAGTTCTGACAGCGGTGAGGGATCCTAGTGTCTCAACATGACATCTTGAAGGATAGTTGTCAGTATCCTGGGTGTGAGGAGTCAGTGGTTGCTGCAGTGACGAGAATCAGGAGCAGTAGCTGTTGCCTGTTGTGTAGGTTTCATATATAGTCAGTAGTATGACCTTAAAACTGAAAGTTCAAGAGCAGTCTATTCCTCCAGACTTTCCAAAGATTTTGTAAACACACAGGTCCCTGATTGAAGTTACTTTCTGCTTGATGTATTCTCAGAGGTTTTGGAACCTGACTGAAGCAACAGCTGTTCTCCTACTTTTAAGTGCCAAGGAGTAGATAACTGAGAGTTGGGTCATCTAAATGTGGAAGGTCAGGCATATTTGGGTCCAAATCCTGGTTTTGATAGTAACTCTGAAACTTTGGCTCTATTTTTTCATCTTAAAAATGAGTCTCAGAATATCAACTTTACAGGAGTTTTGTGAATTTTATAAATAATAATGCATATAAAGTAATGAATCAATTAGTTTGACTTGGTTTTGATAATAATATTTTAAAAAATCTTTTTACTAAACCTGATTTAAATAATAAGAAAATTTATTATCTCGAATAATTGGAGGTAATATATGGGATGAGCTCCAGGAATTATGTAATCTATGGCTCAATGATGTCAAAATGACTCAATGATGTAAACAGGCCAATGGATGTTTCTAAAAATAAAATTTTATTGAACCATAGATGCGTCAGAATGGCGACTTTTGCACTACAGTGGCTGAGCTGAATATTTGCCACAGAAACTGTGGACCATCAAGTCGGCAAAGCTATTTACTCTCTGGCCCTTTGTAGAAAATTTGTGTACCCTTCATTAAACAGTGACACTATTGACCTCAGCAGTAATTTCATCCTAAAGAGGGATTTCTTCATGCCTGCAAAAATGGCTGCCAGCAGCTATCAGAAAGAGAAAGAGAGGAAGGGAGCTGTGGGGGGTGGTAAGGGAGAGAGAGAGAGAGAGAGAGGGGACCATGACCTCTAAGAATGGCACAGTCTGTCCATTCAGTTTGATTGGACCAAATTAGTTCACACAGTCACTCCTAGACCAATAATTGTTATTAGGAGCTCTGTTAAGCATGAATGGTTTTGGACTAAACAGAATCCACTCTGGAGCTAATAATGGGCTGTGTACCTGAAAAACTGGGGGTCCTATAAGAAAGAAGACATGTTGGTTCAGCAACACACATTACCACAAACATCTAACAAAGTTGATGATAATGTGATAGGTACTCAATCAGTGTTCATTACTTTGCTCAATAATGATGGTGCCTACTTGGGTAGAGTCAAATGAGCACGGGCTAGGAGTTGGTAGACATGGCATTTCATACTGACCTCAAGCTATTGTGACCTTGGAAAAAATTAATTTCTCCATTGAAATATAAAGGGCTATGGTTTAGACTATATCTAAGGACTAGTCTGGTTATTAAATAAAAATATTCAGTAATCAAAAGTTTTCATTAAAAGACATATATTTGTCTAGTGTATTAGAGTTTTCAAGTTAATTTCCAGATGCATTAATAGGAAACTTGTTGCAATAGTCAAAGAGAGAAGTCTCCAAGTTGTAGGATTAGAGTATATATGTTTGCTTCTTGATAGATGCTGGGGCTGAATGTCAACCAGAGGTGGGGGATAAACACTGCCACTGAACATCTTATTCATTCATTCATTTAATACATATTATTCAATGTCTACTGTGTGCCAGACACTGAGCTAAATAGAGAAGGGGCCCTGATGTCATAGAGTCTTCTTTCAAATGGGTGATGCTGAACAGTCAGTAACAATGTAAAAACAACATAGTGACGATGTGTTTTAAAGATAAGAAAGTAGGTGAATATGATAAGAAATTACAACAGGTCAGAGGGTCAGAGTAGACCTCTGTGAGGGCATCTTTCATCTAAGATGTGAATGTATAAATCTGGAGGAAGAAAGTCCCTTTCCTTTTTATATATTTTGCCTGATTTCTAGGTTTCATTGGTATGGCTATAATTTTCCATTTCTCCCCTAAGAGTTTTCTCTGTTGAAAAGCTCTTACAAAGTCTTCCCTTGGGAAAATGTTATATGTTGAAGAAGGAGGTTGGGAAAGGGGAAATTTTAAAATAGTTTTTGAGTTAATTCAGAATTATAGAGCTGTGTTTCTGGAGGTTGTAAACTCTTCTTCAGCCACTATAAATGTTAAGCTCATGTCTTCTAATTTTGGGAGCATATTTTAGAAATAGAAACTGAAGTACCCAGAGACCTGTAGCAATATCTTTATATGCCAATCAAATTGCATGAAGAGGCACAGAAACAGCACCCCAGATTCACCCACTCTTGGGTAACATGATTTTTTAAGCTTCAGAGAAAGGAACAAAGTACAAGAAACAACAGTTGTATCTTCGTGCATGGAGTCTAAACCGAAAATGGATTACTCATTTGTGCAGGGTTCCAGCATTTCCTGTTTTCTCCACCTCTTCCTCAAATGTAGTTGATGATGTCACTGTTGAGTTAATCCTTTTGCCTCAAGAGCAAGTGTCTTATGTTACACTTAATGAACCTCATTCGTGCTTCTTACTCTTGTAGCCCTAAAACCTTGTTTCTACTTTTGAATGTGTTTTTCAAAGCAGCTTACAAGCATATTTAGATATTTGAATATGTTGTTAATATGACACTTGCAAAAAAATTGTGTTAATCTGAGATATACAAAAGCAATGTGGGAAAGAATAATCCTGCCTCCAGGCAAAATTGACCCAGTTAATGTTTGTAATGATTGGTTTGCAGGGATTTTTATAAAAGTCAGTTTGTCTTATCTGTGGGTGAGTCTACATGGTGCAGAAGCAAATGATTAATTCAATTAATTTGGTGACTTCCTCCCTTGCCCTAGAAAATTGTCAACATGTTTTGTATCACAGCTCCCATGGCAAAACTCTGAAAATATCACTTAGTTC
Source organism: Balaenoptera ricei (assembly GCF_028023285.1). Taxonomy (NCBI): domain Eukaryota; kingdom Metazoa; phylum Chordata; class Mammalia; order Artiodactyla; family Balaenopteridae; genus Balaenoptera; species Balaenoptera ricei. The sequence continues at coordinate 73,038,597 of NC_082639.1, read as the reverse complement.
CTATTGCGTAAATGATTAAATTGTTTTGAGGTCATAAAAGCCAACACATTTTAAAGATTAAAAATACAAAAGACGAAATTGATTGGAAAATCATATAAATATACACACATATAAATAATATAAATAAACAATAATAATACAAGAGATTTTGCATGCTTACGATACATCAAGTTCCACCATGCAAAGCATTGTTTATGTTGATAAATTCTTTAGAAATTCTAAATCCAGACCCTAAATAGTACCCACCCCTCTTCCTGACTACGACAATCTCCACATTGGCCTGAGGAAAGGAAAGGAGATGTTGGGTATATAGATCTGTAGAGAATGATCATGATTATCCCTATTTGAGGGATCACAAAATTGATTTTCAAAGAGAATCTAAGTAACTATCTCAAAATCACATAATTCATGAAATTGGGTTTCAAGCTCAGGTCTTCATAATACCAAGCTCTCTCCACTAGAGCAGGACACCTGCTCTAATATGCTTTTGCATCTCCCATGATGTCTAGCACATAGGAAATCCTGGAAGTTATTTGCTGATTGAATGAAATAATGGCAATACACATGAAAACTGAATGGAATTACTAAATTATCCTTCTAACCTCCAATTCTTAATTATTATCACTCTAAGAGTTACGGTCTAAATTGGGGTTGGCAAACTTTTTTAAAAGGACTAGATAGTAAATATTTTAGGTTTTGCAAGCCATATGATCTATCATAACTCCTCAATCCTACCCTTGTAGTGTAAAGGCAGCCATACATGATAGTAAATGAATGGGCAAGGCTGTGTTCCAAAACAACTTTATTTACAAAAATAGGGCCAGCCTGCAAGTCTAGTTTATTGATCCCTAGCATAGATATGAAAATCATTCCAATTTCTTAATAATAAATAAAATATATTTTTTTTCCATGTGATTTGCAGCACTTACTTCCTGTATCCCTGTAAGCAGTGCTCAATTTGATTTGAATTGTCGTTGTATATACCCTTTCTGGTATTTGTGTCTGTCCCTCTCATGGCCTGTTAATTGAAATTACGGGCAACGATTACAAATTATAAACTACAAAGAATTGCAGTTTTCTCTTAAGATCATTTACTTCGTGTGTTATTCTTTTGAATAAAGCATGGATTAAGATAAGTTCATCCCTTTATTTTAAAATAGTGGCTTTTTATTAAAATTTTAATTTTCTAAGTGGTTCTGACTCAACTTATTCCTCAACAGTTCCTTTAACAGAATCCCCTCAGCTGCATCCAGCAGCCAAGCTAAAATGATTTTTACTACTGGTCTTTTTTATTTCTGTATATGACTCTCTGAAAGCAATACCCAGCTAAGTGTCACCCAGGCAACCCGCCCAATTAAATCACCTTCTCTTTTACCCTGAGCCTGTCCTCAGAAGAAAAGATGCACACCCAAAAACCTCATTTGCAACTTTCAGACAGGAAGCCAAGCATCTGGGGAGTCACTTTGGACTCTTTAGACAGCTTTAAACACAATCGAAGACAAGAAAGCAATATGAGTAGGAGGGAGAAAGGAAACATATAGGTTGGAATACCTTGTATTCGATAGCATTTTTACAGTCTATAAAACATTCTTAATATCTTATTTGATTTGTCAATACAGCTTTCTGAAGTTTGAGACCCTTTGATATTTTGAAAACATGTAGATTCAGAGGGGGAAAGTGAGATATCAGCATGCTTGGGAAATGGTGGAGCTAGAACTCCTTTCATATCAAAGTCCATGGTGTTTCTACAGTATCCCATGGGAGAATTTTATGCAAAGTTTAGTATTAAACCTGAAATCACCTCAAAGCTTATTACTAAAATTATATATAATATATAAATACATTATATATACATTAGTTCTGACTATAGTGTATTATCTGACTGTTGAGCAATTATACTTATATATAATTGTCATGCATAGTCTTATTTCTATGGAAAAATGATCTTCAGCCTAACTCTAGGCACAAAATATGTTTTCCTATGCCAGTAGTGGCAGCACATTCCCCAGCAAAATTGGAACAGAATCTCCAAAGGGCAGTAGATAAAGGAGTGCAGGCAGTATAAACATGGCAACTCATAAGGACAGAACTCTGTACTTCTGAGTAACAGAAAACATTTTTCAAATATTTTCTGGGTCAGTGATAGCAGATAAATGGTACTCATGTTACATCATCTTCCCTGCCCATGGCAGGGATAACACCTGCTACCTGCTGTAACAAGAGAAGGAGATGGTGCAACCTGAGTGCCATTAATTTGCTATTATGGATTTTAATATCAGAGGAGTACAGGGTCAGCCACTAACTATGTCTGTTGACAGCATTCATTGCCATTCATCACAGAAGTGATCTCAGAATCCTTAACACAGCACTCTGGGCCTCCAAAGCCAATCAGTAGGGTTTTGCTCCACAGTTGAAACCTGCTTGCCAAACCTGCTGTAGATATTCTGAATTGGGTACCAGAGGTCAATTGTCTCGTTAATGGGATGGGTTCTGGAAGTGATCCATTCTTGCAGATACATGATGAATGTGAGTTGGGGCCTATTTCTATAGTGAAAAATGTTGTTACATTGAGAGGGCATTCAACTTATACTAACTATGAGTTATGCCAGGAGCCATACTTAATTTACTTGGACTTTATTTGGTCTTCTGCTTTTTATATTTCCCTTCAGTCCTATTGACAAGAATGAAATGAAAACAACAACAACAATGAACTTCATTCTAATTTATTATGCTGGACATGGCATCTAGAGATAAAGTGAGAGTGAAATTTTTCCATTAATTTCATTAATGTTTCTTTCAAATTGTTCCCGTATTTTTCACAACTGATTTAATTTCATAAGCAGTATTTCTGTGAAATTTTATTTCTACATTTACTTTAGAATTATAAGCAGGCATTTATTTCTCAGGTATTTTCTGTTTGCTCTCTCATGTTTGGGGTTTCATTTTTTTTTTTTTTTTTTTTTTTTTTTTTTTTGCCTTCAGATGTGTTCTATTTTGACATAGTTAAGTTAGAGACAACTTGACCATGGAAAGTAGCCTAGCAAAAATATGAAGTATCCTGATACTGAAATCAGTTTAAAAACTGGATTTGAGATTTGTGATTTAGTACAATTATATGATGTCTCCAATTTGGAAATTAGCTATTTTATAGAAGTTACCGACTAAATCAGTTGCTTAACCATTTTAGTTTGATTTTTAGACTAACTTCTAAAGCCTAATTAACACATAATATAGCTTAAAAGTTTATATGTAATGAGGAAAAAAGCAATAGTATGGCAATATGAGTACAATTGGATAAAATAATGTTTCATTTATTTTGAATATGTATAGCTTAATCAAAGCCTTGTTCAATTAAAGGAGAAGGAAGGTATAGTTGAGATATTTTATAGAATTTTTTTTTTGGCCACGCAGTGTGACATGCAGGATCTTAGTTCCCAGACCATGGATCGAACCCGAGACCCCTACAGTGGAAGCGCAGAGTCTTAACCACTGGACCGCCAGGGAAGTCCTGAGATATTTTATAGAGCTTCTGAAACAGAATTCGGGATATTGTTAGAAATGTTTGAGCAAGAAGATTTTTTAATTGTACATAATTACCTTTGAAAACATTTTATTTGCATTATTCTTGTATTTTCTGCTCAAATTAGGGACATTTCTGGCAGCTACAGGAAAAAAAAAAAACAAACACGGAATGGAACAGAAATTTTAATCAGGTAAGAGGGAAGAGTTGAAAGAGAGAAGGAAATAGGAAAGATGGGTAAATGTATTTGTGAGTTTGCATCAGGTGAAATCAACAAAGTTGTAAGTGATAAAAGTCAGAGAAAAAAGCAGAACGTCTATGCATAACACCCTTAATTGGGAGGAGATGAGATGTTGAGAGAAAGATATTTTGGATTACAGTTCATAGTACGGTCATGGTTGATATCATTGGTCTAGGATGAGCTGCTACCTGTCTCCAGTGAGTGATGAAGATGGTAGAGATGGTACAGCCACTTTGGAAGATAGCTTGACAGTTTCTTACTAAAACATAATTTTAACATATGATCTAGCAATCACACGCCTTGGTGTTTACCCAAGGGATCTGAAAACGTATGTCCACACAAAAACCTGAATACAGGTGCTTATAGCAGCTTTATTCCTAGTTGCCAAAACTTGGAAACAAGCAAATGTCTTTCAGTAGGTGAATAGATAAACTGTGGTCCATCCACACAATGGAAAATCATTGAACACTAAAAAGAAATGAGGTATCAAGGCATGAAAAGACATGGGGGAAACTTAAATACATATTACTAAGTGAAAGAAGTCAATCTAAAAAGGCTACCAATTGTATGATTCTAACTACAGAGCATTCTGCAAAAGGCAAAATGATAGAGACTGTAAAAAGATCAGTGGTTGCCAGGGGTTGTGGGAGGGGGATGGATGAATAGGTGGAGCACAGGGGATTTTTAGGGCAGTGAAATACTCTGTGTACTATCAGAGTGATGGACACATGTCATTACACATTTGTCCAAAGACATCAGATGTGATGAACACTAAGAGTGAACCATAATGTGAACTATGAACTCTGGGTAATTATGATATGTTCATCTGGAGTCATCAATTGTAATAAGTGTACCACACTGGTGAGTGATGTTGATAAGAAGAGAGGCTATAAATGTGTGAGGGCAGGGGGTACATGGGTAATCTCTGTACCTTCTCTTCAATTTTGCTGTGAACCTTACCTAATTTTTTTAAAGATGATATAGTGACCAAGGGAAATGACTCATCATTAGTTTTTCACAGACGAGGGATGTCAAACAGTTACGTTTTCATAACCCACTAAGTATCTGTATTTGTAAAAAACAAACAAACAAACAAAAAAAACCATAATGAATACATTGGTCAGTACTTTTGTGCATTTATGGAAGAGTTGGGGAATGGAGCACTTCATCCCTAGTAGGGCCTTACAACAGATAGTTTGCTGGCATATATAAAAATTCCGTTCAATACAAAACATGTTTCCATCTAACGATTGACTTATTGCCATGCTCTCTGTTTTGGTATATTATTTTAAAAATGTTACTTAACCAGTTTCCTTGGTGATGACCACTACTATTCAAAGCTTTTATCTTCTCCCCTAGAGTTAAAATCTGATTTTTGTTCAAGAATTTGTTATCCTTGGTCCAATGCTAACTTACTGAGGTGCTCCAGGGTAGTCCCTATGCTTTGTAGGAGCACCAGACAGTTGTCCATTATGAGTGACTGCATCTTTCATGTGTAATTAACAGGGAAACTCCCCCTGAAATATCAGAGGTTTTCACACATCCCCATATTCAGACCATTCTCCATAGATTTTTTTTATTGCCTCCAATGAGCTACTTGTGAATAATCTGATAATTCAGATAAACATGTTATTAAACTGCTATTGATTACATTCATTTTCCTTCATCCACTCTATTTCTTGCAAATATATATATATTATATATATAATGTGTGTGTATATATATATAGAGAGAGAGAGAGAGAGCGTGAGAGAGAAAAGATTTAAGTGCAAGAGATTAAGAAGATATTACTTGTTTTCGAATTAGTTTTATCAAAAATCTGTACCTGCTGTCTGGGCACTCATGGTCCTTCTTAAAATAATCACTTCCTTATTACCAGAAACAAAATAAGTAAAGTGATTTTGTTCAAGTCTAATTATTTTGAGCTTGTTTTCTGGCTCTGAAGGCTCCACAGTGAAACAGTCTTGACATGCAGAACACAGCTTCCGTGTAATATTTTATTTAAAGAATTTCAGAATAGTCAAGAACACCAAGGTCTCCAGATAGATTATTTCTTCCACATTTTCTGAGCAGAGGCATCCTTTAAAATGACAAACATGGTCATAACAAAATAAACTTCGAGAAACTATGACTTCTTACCTTAATTAAAAGTCGCTAACTCAAGGACATGATTGTATTTCCAGTATACTGAAAATAAATGTTCTAAAACGGTGTAGTAATTTCCCTGGGTATAGTTTGAAGATGTAGAAATTGTTTTCAATTTGTTAATTGAATAAATATTATTGGATACAAGTAGAGTCTGTATGTGCAAACTAAAATATAGATTGACCTGATTATTGAGTAATAATTTACTAGTGTTGAAGAGATGCTGGTGCCTCCAGAATTTCTGTGCATAGGCAGGAGAATGTGCGTGCTGATTGTGGGTGCCTGATGCTTATATCAGGGCAAATGATAGAATTCTCTTTGAATCACATTTGGATGGGAGAGTGTTATAGTGGGGAGGTGACAGGATGCTTGGGAACAGAAGCCAGTCTTAGCTGCTGAAGCTTGTACAACAGTGGATAGGGCCGCCAGAGTGGCCAGGATTAGCATGCCTTCTCCAAATTCCTCCAGCTGGACACACTCTATGAGCTACAGAACAGATGAGGGGCTCGACAGCATCCCGCAGGGTCTCAGGTCTCAGCATTTGCTTGAAGACATCTGAGATTCCTCTCCTTCTTATTTAGCACTTGAGTGGAAAGAATTAACACATCTTTTAAACATACCTGGTAGAGTTTGGTTTCATAGCTTTTAAAGGATACTGATTATTTATTTAGTGAACAAGATAGTGTGTGTGTGTTGCTCTCCTTGTTCTATGCTTTAGTTAGTAACACAAAGAACCATCTTGTCATCACTGGGAATAATGATTCAAATCTTATGTAGATGGAAATTCCTAGACATCAGCATAATGTCCTGTATCCAGCAAACCTTCTCTGTGGCAACAGGAACGCCACTGAGCAAGGATAAGCCTTTGGACTATGTAGCCAATTATATCATGAGATTTGAAAGATGCTCAGGGAGCTGAGATAAAAATTCTACTATTAAAGGTAAATATATTTAGCTTGATACATCATTTTATATTTAAATTCCCTCTTCTTCATTTTGGAGAGGAATAATTATTATTGATGGAAAGAATAATAATGATAAAAAAAATTAGACCCATGTATTGAGTCAACTATTGCATAGTTGGTGATATCACAAAACAGAGAATTAATCCCCTTAGTCCAGACAACACTATTAGTGACTGAAGGCAGAACCTTCATTCCTAGAGCACTTTGTCTTGATCATTGTTTATTTCCTTGTCTAATCATTTTTACATTGCTAAGGATAATGTTCTATGAGAGTATAAGAATCCAAGAATGTAAGAATGTTTCTGCATTGGCTCATGCAGTTTCGTCCACCTTTGTTTTCTCTGTCAATTAAACTCCTTTATAATCATCCTTCCACATCAGTTCAAAGGCTACAGTCTCCAAGAAGTTTGCCTCAGCACCTCCCATCCACTCCCATCCCATTTGTTGGAATTATTCCTTCCTCTGCACTACGAGTGTGTTAACTGTGCCTAAATTATAGCACATCACATTGAGCTTATTGGATCATGTCTCTCCCATGCCTGAGATTGCAGATTTGCTCAGGAGCATGAGCTATATTTGTCAACTTTGAATCCTTAGTCCCAAGGTCTCTGACCCATTATAGGTACACAATAAACAACTGTTGCAAATTTAAATTTATTCCACAATACTGGGTATAGGGAATGCAATGTTTCTTGATTTTCACTGAGTCATACCCATCTCTAAGTGGAAAATCTGTTGGGAGTGCAGGAGAGAAAGGAACACAGAAAAGGAAGCTGGCAGCAAGTACACTATATTCAGATTACTTTACATTTGTGCTAGGGGATAGACCAGAGAAAAGTTAATCTTTTTCCGGGAGGTGAATGGCATACCAAAGAGATTAAATGACCTGATCTGTAGTGACTTTGGGCAGGAGACAGGGTCTCTCTAACCTCAGTTGTCTTATTTGTTCTAAGAGTTTGACTAACAAATAGCTGACATTTAATAAGAAATCTTAGCTGTAATAGTCATAGGTGTATTCTTATTGCATGGATGATAATAAACAAGGTTCTTACCTTTTTTGAGCCTGTTTCCTCATGGAGTCTGATTTCTTCATGGAGATTCTAGTACTGAACTTGGGGGGACACTATATATAACTGACACACAATATTTGCGTCATGAGTAATTCTTATTTTCCTCTTTCTCTTGTCCCAGCTGAATGTCCCTCAAGGACTATTCTGGGCAGAGATCAAATCAGGTATCTTAGTATTTTACAGCAGCATTTTACCCTTACAGACCAAGGTTTGACTTCTTACCTTGTTAGATTTTTTTTTCTTCTGATCTTCAGTTTGTTTGTTTGTTTGTTTTTAAGTGACAGCTGAACTAATTTTATTGTAGAATAAAGAAAGATATTGTTTCCGTGACACTGTTTTTGTGGTCAATGAATACATATACCCACGTAACTTGACTCAGTTATACACTGAAACGTGGGCCTTTCAGCCGTAACACACTTCCACTCATGCAGTTACCAGGTCCAGCTCTCTTTCAGGAAAAATTCAATTTGATTTTTAGCAATATTCTTCCAAGCAGGAAACATTAAGGTTAACAGACAATTCATTAAGTGAAGGCACAATCCAATAGGATCATTTTCTTTAACATATAATGGCAAACATAAAAAAAAAGAGAAAATATGAGAGTTTATCAGGTTTAAGCAAGATTGTTTCCAAATTGTTGTGAAACTCTTTGCGACTTTGCTTTTCAGTGGGCAACAGTGGTCCCTACATTTGTGGAATTTAAGTAAAGATAAAACAATTGGTGTTTGGCACATCATAAAGGTTATGAACAGGGTAGTAGTGGATTTGCTCACCAAACCTCAGAGTATTTGAAAGTTTATATAAGTTTATGAATTCCTAACATGTTTGTAATGGAAACAAATGAGGATTGAGGTACATACCTGACCTCTTGAAGTTAACACGAAGATAAATTCTGTCCTCCCATGGAATTTTCCAGAATGTCCTTGTCAAAGTTAAAAATGTACAATATTTGTACAGTATATCTCTAAAAAAAAACCCACATCTTTTTTCTTAATAGAAATGAAATTTTTTTTAAAATTTAAAAGCACTTATGATGAATTGTTTTCAAATTAATTTCTTACATGTATAATTTGCAGTTATTTTTTAACTTATTTTTACTGAATGAAAGATTCTTTAAATTCGATAGTGCTCTACAATTTTCAAAAGTTTCACACACATGATTTCATATAATTCCATTATAATTTACAATTCTTAAGGTGGGGTGGGACTCAAAATCTGAATCACAGCAGACTCTTAATGGAGGCTTGTTGAATAAACAAATGAATGAAAGGAAGAATGGAAGGAAACTTCAGAGATAGGAAAACAAGATGATCCAGTAGATTACCATACAATATTCCTATTCATAAATCTTAACCAGTGATCATGGCTCCAATTCAATCACCTATAGCTACTATTTTAGTGTAAACCAGTATAAAAGCGCAAATGAGGTAATGTAATTTGGATGAAAAATTGATGCTTTATTGTCATTTGCTTTCACTACTTTTATTAATTTATTTTAATTATTTTATTCACAATTACATTTATTTCTTTTGTTTAGTTTATTCACTGTTGTCTTTATTTATGGTTTCTTATCTGCATTTTGGCTGTATCGACTGACTTCAAGTGAAGCCTAATGTGGCATGGCCAATTATGGCTGATTGTGGTGCTGTCACGAGGCTGCTGGTTGCAGCTGCCACTGGGATAGCATTCTCCAGGTCATCACCTGGGTCAGAATACTCATCATCTAGATCAGAGGCTATTTTTTATGCTCAAATGGACCCTGCCTATATTTCATTGTCTTTTTCTCTGAGATATTAAATTACACAAAAACCTGAGATTTTAAAATGTCTGAAAGGCTATAGGATACACGACCTTAGATTTGGTGGTTGCATATGGTACACTCAAAGGTCTGCTTAATTATGAAGTAATTCCAAAGTACCAGTTGGGCCATTTCCCTAAAAGAAAACTAGAAATGAAAGTCAAAAAATTAATTATTCAATGCAAATTCCATGAGTTCATCGTTGTGTGTGTTATGCTTCTTTAAGGAATAAAATTCAAAAGAGAAGCTCATCTTAGATGCAGAGGACTTTAAAGGCCTCCCTTTGCATTCTTTTTTAGTTTACTCAGACCCTGGCTCTTTTGGGTTCATTCCTAAGTTTCCTTTGCTACTTTTTTTTTTTGCAGCAGAACCATCAATCCAATTCAGACTGGGGCATGAGGTCTATGTTGACAAAGTACTAATACCTTCATTTGGGCTCCCAATCTTTCTCTCTGACCTTCATACCTGCTGTTATAGAAAGAGCCTAGCTCTTTAAACAATAGAGTCCTGGACAAATATCTGTCTCCCCTCAGAAGTGTTTCTTCACAGGCCAGACAGTCAAAAGATGTTAAATACCAAATTCATGATTGCTTTTTCAGGACAAAGTGTGAAGCCAGAGTCTTGAATATTAGGTCTGTTCACATTCTCAGACAAACAAGGTTACCATTTGAGGAGAGGCTAGTGGCTCTTAAAAATTTTGGTTAAGAAATAATAGCACCTATGAATGAAAAAAATGACTAATCAACAAGTGAATGTTGAATTTTTCATAGGCTCTAGGCAATTACTATTGTAATGGACATTAAAAGACAAATACATCTATCAGCCCGTTAAAATCAATGTTATTTTCCAAATGGATTTACAAACATTAAATACATCTTCCCATAAAACATAAATAATGAACCCTGGTTCTGACCTTTTTTGAAGGTCTGTGTGAAGCAGAAGAAATATTCATTAATGTTTCTGGCCTGCATCCAGATCTGAGCCAAGAGAAGTTGACTTATTTACAAAAAAAAGTCCCAATAACTTGCATTTGCAGGATCACAAATTCCTACCATGAATCATTTTGTATTGTCTGATATATTTTCTAAATTTAGGATGCAATTCATTATCTAAATCCTTGCATGTTTCAAGATGTTTGCCCTTTGTTCTTCAATGTGTAAAAATAAAATAAAAGTCCCTAAATCCACAGCACAATGTAACATGATAAAAAGCTTTTTGTTTTAGAAAATTACATGTCAGTACTGGGTAATCTATGGCACCAATTAACCAACAACGATAATTATAAGTTTTTAAATGCTAACAAATTTGTTGCTATATCTTGAAGATGATGTTGATTGATTGTTTTCATATTATTTTGAGATTTTTCCCTTACTTCATTTTATAAGGCTCCTTTTTTTAAGGGCACAAAGTTATTTATTACAATAGTTGTTTTAGGAATTGATAAACTGTGAAATCCTAGATGGAATGGCAGAATAGCCCCTCAAGGAGGGAATGGACTTCATTTATTCTTGATGAATTCCAAATACACAAAAATAAAGGGCTTACCAGTTGCCAGTGGGAAGTGAACATAATTATGACTTCACAGCTGCTTCTCCTAAAGAAAATGGTGAGAGAGAGAGGGAAAAAAAGGAAAAGTCATGCTTTTTTGTGCTGCATCTAAAAAGAATATGCACAAAGGGAATATATTTATGCCAGATATAAGAAGCCATAATCAAGGTAATACTGTACTACCAAAATAATGCCAAGAAATTCAGAAATTTTGACTTGCCAGACTATAAATCAAAGATGTGCATCCTTAGTACTCTAGTAAATAGAGCAAAGTATGGGAAATCGAAGTCCTTAAATATGTTCCCACAAACTTATTTCCCCTGACACAAGTGGAGTGGTCTTTCAGCAAATTTGTCATCATCTGCTTTACCGGTTTGACATTTGCAAAGTGACCCTGTTCAGAGAAGAATTCAGAACTTGATGGGTCTGACTCCAAAGTGTGTGGTCTCAAGTAGGACCTTTGGAAAGTTTTTGCTTGGGACTTTGGACATTAAACTTTATGAGTGCTGCGAGATAGTCAAGGTTACCGTACACACCTGCCAGGATTGATACATTGTTTAATCTATAACAGTTGTTGGCAACTTTTTCTGTAAATGATTGCACCGTAAATATTTTAGACTTCGTAGTTCATATAATCTTTGTCCCAACTGCTCAACTCTGCTGTTGTATTGGGTTGGCCAAAAAGTTCGTTCGGGTTTTTTGTGGCATCTTATGGAAAAACCCTGAACGAACTTTTTGGCCAGCCTAGTAGCAAGAAAGCAGCCATAGACAATATGCAAATAAATAGCAAGGAGGCTGTATTCCAAAACTTTATTTACAAAAACAGACAGCAGTTGCCTTTGGTCCTAGGGCCATAGTGTGCAGTCCTCTGATGTAGAAAATTTCAATCGCAAAGCTGGGACTGTAACAGCCAAATGGTTATGTGAATTTTTATCAATAGTAATATTTAATGCCATTAGGGCTTTTAAGAATAATTTCAAAATCTGAGTAATTTCCTTAAGATTTTTTGGTCAGTGGAAAAATGGGCACCAGTAAAGAGCAGTCTTTTATCAAAAACACTGCAAAAATACATAGGTTACTTGCTTCCTTACAAAGTCATTCTATCAAGCAACTCCATACAGGAATTTATATTGAAGCCCAAACTCCAAATATTTTTATCTTCATTAGTTTCTAGCAGATGTGAGAAAAGATTAGCAGTCAACCTGATTTCAGTATGGATATTTTGGGGCAGGGAGAAAGAAGGTACCAGCTCAATCAGAGTTAATTGTAAATCTGCTTGAGAAAGTCTCATGAAAAAATCATCTCTTTAATCTACCTCCTACATTCATAGGCTATCTTCAACCTTCTGAAGAAATGTCAAATTATCTGAGTGATAACTACAGGTGAGGCCAGGGTGATGTCTTTCCCTGGTCCTTCCAGTAATCTGCTATGGACCTCTATATGCCACTTAACTTCTATTTGATCTATTTCCCAATTTATAAAATAAAGGAGAATAAAGAGATGTCTGTAAAGTGGTTTGAAAGCCTGAGTAAAAGCCCCTCTGAAACACAGGATGGCTGAGCTTCAAAGAGTCAGGAAGACACTCTGGCTATTGAGAATACATTTTAAATCATGTAAGTGGACACAATGGTAATTTTGTGAATGTCATATTACTCAGCAGTATTCCAGAGGGTTAAATAGATAAGGATGACATAAAAGTTTAATATTTAAATTAAGCCTCTTAATTAAAATAGATTTGAGTAGAATACATAGAAAGAATGAGTTTTGAATTGAAAGTTGTTATTTTCTGATGTCAACATAGACATAAATTTACCCAGACATTTTCCAGTCTCTTTTATATAACTGAGGTACTCCAGCTTTTTAAAAAATTGTCTTTCACTTACTTTTTTCTTACTCTATTTTCCCTCACATTGTCCTCTTTCCTTTGGGAGACTTAACCCTGAAAATTTTAAATAATTCTGATAATGCTATAAAATTAATGTCATAGAAGCAGCATAATGTGGTGAAAATGTAAAGGACTCAGTATCAGAATATGGGTCTGTATCATCTGCTTTTTCTAACCTTTAGTTTCTCCATCAGTAAGGAACATAATAAGAAGCTTGCAAGGGCTGTTTCAGGAAATTAAACAAGATATTGAATGAGAAAGCGTTAACAGTTATAGATGTTCAGTAGTCAAGACTTGAATTTGAGCTTGAATGAAGAATGCTGATTAAGTGGAATACTCAGACTTGGTAATTTCTCTAATAGGAAAAAGAGAAGGAACAAATAATCACAGTTTTCTTAACAAAGGAAGTGTTGACAAGATATTGCAAAAATACTTAGGTTACTTGCTTCCTTACAAAGTCATTCTATCTAGCAAATCCATACAGGAATTTATACTGAAGTCCAAACTCCAAATATTTGTATCTTCATTAGTTTCTAGCAGATGTGAGAAAAGATGAGCAGTCAACCTGATTTCAGTATGGATATTTTGGGGCAGGGAAGAAAGTTGGGAAGGCAATTTTCAATGTGTCTTAATGTTTTCATTGCAAGGTATTTAACATCCCTTGTCCTTATCCAAAAATGTCAGTAGCACTCTGCCATGGTCATGGTAAAAATGAAAAGAATGGCCTTTCATGTTTCTAAGTACCTCCTGAAGGGTCGATATGAAATCTGGATGATAATTTAAAACATTTGTGAATCCAAAAGACTTTGGATTATTTGGACATTAAAAAGTGTTATAGATATGCTCATGAATATACAACATTCCTGAACCCCTCTCTTTAATGACAAGGGATCTGCTTAGAAATAGGGCAGAGGTGAGAATGGGAAATTTTATAAATTAAAATAAATACTCAAAAATAATTGTAATGATTGAAAGGATACACACACACACACACACACACACACACACACACAGGTTCAGTAATGTAGAACCATGGCAAATGGTCATAGGTCACTGTACCATGCTAGTGAAGAGGACTCAAAGATAGCATGGCTCAGGACAGTTTAGGACAGTCAAGGCTGGTGACAGGCCACGAGAGTTGGTGGGACCCTAATCTGTTGGTTGGCTTTAGATGAGTTTCTATACAAATGAGGCATACACAAGAGGTTATGGGACAGAATGAAAAGGAAGTTCCTCTGCTCCATGCTTAGAGAGGTGTGCTATTTATGAAAGGAAAAGCAGGGAGGAGGAGAGAATCAAATTTAAAAGATGAATCATCTGACACATCTGTTGGAGAAATACTGAGCTTTTGTTCTCATTTAATAGGTGGTAAAAAGAGGAACATGAGGAAAAGTGGTTTTGGTGCTCATAACTGATTAGGGGTGGACACAGGGGAAGCTCAGAATAAATAATTTATGAATATTTTTTCCTTTCCCCTAATTATTTTAATTCTACTTTGAATAAGCTAAAAATTGCTTCTGAGAGTCTAATCAAGCTGCTTTCAAACAGAAATGCAGAGATGATCAGTCTGGGGAAAAATACTTCCTCTACTTGTACTAACAGTACCCATTCATTGGGGTCTTAAGATGTGCACAGTAATTGTTCAAAGAATTTTATATTCTTAGTTCTTCTATTCTTCATAATACATCCATAAGGTTGGTACTATCAATGTCTCCATTTTCAGATGAAGACAGAGAACCTGGAAAGTCAAATATCTTACTTGAGATTACATAGTCAATAAGAGAATGAACCTGGGATCAGAGCCAGAGCTGCCTGACTTGGGCTCATACCCTGTCTGGTGGGACTGCTGAGTCAGGGGTGAGAAATGGCAAGTCTGGTAAAAGCAGAGGGTAATGATTCCAAGATGGATCTATTGGCACCCACAGTATTCCTTGGAATGCTGGGTACACAGTTCCTAGATTTTGTAGATGACCAGATGCAGTGGATAATTATTTAATTAACTTAAGATCCTCCATTGCCCCTAAAGGGAATGTGGGTCTGTACCCCCCAAAATGAGACATACTAAATCAGCAGAGAGGCCCCTTAAGGATTCCCTCCCTCACCTCCACACTCTGTTATATTCTACTTGTAAGAAGAGACTTTCCAAAGGAAGAACTCAAAGCATAAAGGGTGGTCATGAATTTCCCCTTGACTCATAGACAGGTAAAAGAAATTTAACTCCTAGTCACCAGGAAACAGGAAGTCACCTTCATGGTCTTTTGATCTTTTGTTGCTCTGAGGAGGCCCACTTATCATTGCTTTGCCACTTCAGGCCATTAAACCCATTTGTTCCTTTATATATCTGCTAAACATAGACACTGAAATGAAGAAATACAGCCTAAATAAAGACACCAATAACAGCTTGCAGGAAGTATTAAAAACAATTCTGCAGAAGGTTAAGAGCCCTGACTTCTTTACTGTGAGCTTTAAAGGTGCTTTCTTTGATCGGCCACAAGGTCACTTCACTGCAGGTACAACAGCAGAGATTTTGAGAACTATCGCGCACTAAATTTGCACAATGAATCAGCTAGAGGTTATTAAGCACAGAGAATGACAAAGACTTAATATACTGAGAAGAGAGAGGAAACTTGTAAGTGTTGCTGTCTCCATGTGCTGGAGACATTCTCTTTTTGTGTTCTCTCTGTCTCTTGGTTCTGTGGGCTGAACCTGAGCTGCTAAGAGGAGGTACCTACAGAAAAGCTATGAACTTGGAGGTTGACTGAGCCAAGTCTGTCCAACAGGTCAGAACCACAGATGCAGGAAGTTCCTCTTCAAAGGCAGGTGATGATGGGCCCCGATACACTGTCAAATCACTCATTCATTAGAACTTTAAGGAGGCAGTGTAGTATGGTGGTTAAGCTCCAGGGTTTTGGGGACAAAAAAAACTGGAGTTAATTCCTGATTCTTCATGGGTTAATTATGTGACCATGCAAGAACCAGTTTGTCTCTATAAGGTATAGTCCTATTTTGCAAATTGGAATTTATATCAGTACTTCCTATATAGAAATGCTATGAAGATTAAATAATTAATGCAATGTCTGGCCCATACTGATGGCTTCATTCATGGAGGTTATTATTACTGAGCACTTATTATGTGCACATCATTGTTCAGAGCACTGGGGTAAATATAGAAGGAAAAAAGCATGTGGTTTACTCTCAAGATGTATACAATCTAGCTTGATTGATGAGAAAAGTACATATGCAGAAAAGTTAAATAATATAAAGTAGTACACAACAAAATGTTAATTGTGAAGCAGGGATAATAAGTGATTTATTCATTCATTCATAAAATGGAATCTGAGTACTTTCTATGTTGAAGCTCTTTGCTAAGCACAGAGAAAGGTAATGGACCTTCATTCTCATAGTTTTCATTACATGGAAATTACGAGTGTTATCTCTGTTTTTGCTTATGGAAAAACTGAGGCTTAGTGGAAAAAAAAAAACTTACTCAAGATCCCACAAGTTGCAAGATGGGATGTTGAAGGGTAGGTGAAATGGGTGAAGGTGATCAAAAGGTACAAACTGCCAGTTATAAAATAAATAAGTCCTGGGGATGTAATGTACTGCATGGTGACTATAGTTAATGATACTGTACTGTACATTTAAAAGTTGCTAAGAGAATATATCTCAAAAGTTCTCATCACAAGAAAGAAAACTTTAACTGTGTGTGGTGATAGATGTTAACTAGACTTATTGTGGTGATCTTTTTGCAATATATACATACATTGAGTCATTATGTTGTATACCTGAAACTAATATAATGTTGTATGTCAGTTATATCTTAATAAAAATTTTTCTTTTGAACCCCAGTCTGTGTGACCCCAAAGTTCATGATCTTATAGAACTATTATTAAGAACATAGAGTCTAGACCTGGGGACACTGGATTCATATATGGATTCTGCTACTTATTAATTCTGTGACATTGTGCAAGTTACTTAACTTCTCTGGACCAGAGTTTCCTCATCTGTAAAATGAAGATAAAATGTTAGTATCTACTTACTGTGTTTTTTTAAGGATTAAATGAGTTAACACATTTTGAAACTTATTAAATGAGTTAACACATTTTGAAACTTATCTCAGTGACTGGCACACTATATATACTGTACATTACGCTTTATTACTATTTTAATAGTGAGCTCTATAATAATTACTATCATAATTGAGTTATAGCATATACATAGAACATTGTTTGGTATATAGTAAGCACTCAGTAATTAGTTACTGATATTATTATTATTTTTACCTAATAGGTTATACTATACTTAGCTACTGTACCTGCCTTCGACCAAAATTGTCATTCCCTTCCCTTAAGCTTCCATACTCTCTCACCCCACCTATGGTACCATAATACTCCCACAGCACTATTTGAGAAATTGATGCTTTTGGTGATTTCAATAGACAATTACAGAAATTCTAGAATTAAAACAGGCCTAGGTTTAATTCTAAATTATGGTTCTTTGATGAGAATTAATGCACGATTACATGTAAACTACCATAGCATATAGTACGTACTCAATAAATATTGATTATTGTTAGTATGATGAGTTCATCTATTTTCTTTCAACATATCATAGTCAGTGAATCCTTTTCCTTTAAAATGCTTTTTATATCATTTCTTCTTACAAATTTTTGGGCTCTAGACTTTCTCCTAGGTGCAATCCATCTTGCATATTATTGTCAATGCCTTCAACACTTTGGTTAGACTAATAACACTGTCAGTGGTTTCCTATTTCCCATGATGTCAGACATTTCTGCCTGATGGCCAAGATCTTCATTAATCTACTTCTATTTTGTCTGACTCATTTTACTTCTCATAGAGCCTCCATTCTGGTCAAAGTAGCCTCCTCATTATCATAAAGTAACTCCTGTCCTATGCTGACTTTGCATTACATTTATGTGCTTTCCTATTTCTCACTTGGGAGCCTTCCCTTTCACACTACTGACTCAGATCTGCCCATCCTTCAAAGCCAAGATCATGTACCACTTCTCAGTTGAAGCCTGACTTGACTACTCCCATCCTTATCACCCTTTCCCTCCTCTGAAACCCTATAGCCTTGAAACCTCTTGCCTAACATAGTTCATGACATAGGGTGACATAAAGAGGTTAAGTACATAACTTCTTGAGTCCTATTATCTACATTCCAAACTTGTCTCTTTTTTATTCTAGCTATGGGATCTTGAGTCTCAGTTTCCTCATCTAAAAAGTGGGCATAACCAGAGCTCCTATCTCATTGTATTATTTGTGAAACTTAAATGACAAAAGCCACACAAAACACTTAACAAAGGAGCTGATGTGTAGCACTTATTCAGTTAGGTTATGATGTGGTTGTTACAGTAAGAGCACATGACATATTTGTTTGCATTAAACTGTTATTTCCACTTAGCTTTTTTTTTTAAAAAAATTATTTATCTATTTATTTATTTATCTATCTATTTATTTATTTATTATTTGGTTGCACCGGGTCTTAGTTGTGGCAGGCGGGCTCCTTAGTCGCGGCTCCAGGGACTTCTCTGGTGATGCAGTGGATAAGACTCCATGCTCCCAATGCAGGGGGCCCGGGGTTCGATCCCTGGTCAGGGAACAAGATCCCACATGCGTGCTGCAACTAAGAGTTCTCATGCCACAACTAAGGAGCCTGTATACCGCAACTAAGGAGTCCACTTAGCTTCATAATACCTGTATTTAGACAAAATATTCAGATAGTAGAAGAAATTAGATAATCCAAAGAGAATGTATATCTGTTTACCATTAGAATGTTGCCAGTGTCCTCAATGCCATAGCAGGCATAGTCAGACGATTTAAATGTTCTCATCTTATTCCAAGTTTATCCCTCTCCCTCCGATCCTCGTTGTTGACCATCCCTAACTCCATCATTGGAGAAAGGAAGAGGGTGATAAAAGATTTCAGGTCACTGCAGATAAGATGCACAAAGACAAACACAGGTTTTTTCCATATTGAGTATAAAGAATGCTTTGGGGGAGCCCTTTTAAGAAGGTTGCAGCCAATTTTCCTTCAGAAATCGTGAAGAGGTCAGTGATTTATGTTCCAGAAGAACAATAGACTGGAAAGGGTCACTCCCTGCCCATGAAAACAATGACTGGCTTGCAAGGTCTTCCAATAGTCAGAGCTCAAAGAGGTTAGCAGCCGTTTCTCCCTAACTACCTGCTATGCTTTCTTCTAGAGGCTTTTTTTTTTTTTTTTTTTGGCTTAAATTATTTTTTCCTCCATTCTCATTTCTCCTCTTGAATCCTCCTTTTCTTTCTTTTTCCCTTTAGTGTCTGACTTTGTTTCTGACCCCAGTGGACACTCTCAAGGGCACTTAGCAGAGCTGTTGTCTCAGGTTCGGGTTTTCTCCCCGCCCTTTGACCGGTCATAGAACAAAGGACAAAAGGCCATCTCTCCAAGTATCAGTATCTCTTCACTGAAGCTTTGTTCTGCTGCTTTGGGCTTTTTCTCTCTGATTCACCAGACTTACACTTGAGCAACTTTCCCATTTCTCTTCTATTACCTTCCAACTTCTAGAATAAGTAGGTTGGCAATGTTGTTTCTGGTTTCTCACTTCCAATAAATCCTTCAACACCCTTTACTAAAATTTGGGGGCATTGTGGGCAGATGGAAAAATCAAACCAATGCCAATCTTCGTATCTAGGCCCCCTGCTTTGGCTTGGTGGCCGGAATCCCGGGTCCTGCAGTTTCCCTCCTAAACTACCACCAAGATTGGCCAAACCTCTGGAACTATTAGGGCTGGACTAGCTCGTGGAGGAACTGGTGCTTCTAACGGTCCTTCCTTCTTGACCGCCTCCTCCCTAATGGGACATGGAAACAGTTACGGAGGGTTGCAGAAAAGGGCCATCAACATTTAAGGGTGTCCACGATCACCATTTTAGGGAACTCTCCTGGTTCCATTCTGTTTCTACTTTTCACTGCTCCCATAGTCCAGGGCAAACCTAACCCCGACCCACCACACACCTCCTCCTCTCCACGTTTACTGCCACCACCTTAATTCAAGCATTCACTCTTTCTGTGTGGAGGTATTCTAATACTTGTGTTAGTTTCCTAGGATGGCTATAAGAAGAGTACCACAAGCTGGGTACAGAAATTTATACTCTTATAGTTTTAGAGGCTGGAAGTCAGAAATCAAGGTGTTGGCAAGGCCATGCTTCCTTTAAAGGCCACAGGGGAGAATCTGTTGCATGCCTTTCTCTTAGCTTCTGGTATTGTCTTTCCTTGGCTTGAAGCTGCATAACTCCAGTCATTGCCTCTGTTGTCACAAGACATTCTTTTCCCTGTGTTTTTATCTTCTCATTTTCCTATAAAGACAATAGTCATATCGGATTAGGGCCTGCACTAATGACTTCATCTTAACTGTATCTGCAAAGACCCTATTCCCAAATAAGGTCCCATTCACAGGTACTGAAGGTTAGGACTTTAACATATTTTTTGTGGGGTGTGGGGATGGGAGGCCTGATTCAACTCATAACAATCAATACCCTAATGGGTTTCCCTGCCACCAGTGGTTCCTTTTTCTAATCCATTCCCTGTGTACTGCCTAGTTAGCTTTCTAAAACACATATCAGATCATTTATACTTGAATTTTAAAAACATCCACCAACTCTACATATCTTTTATAAAAAGCCTTGAGAATTGCATTTCAGGCCTTTCTCATCTTAGGTTCTTCCCATGTTCCTTTCCAGAATGTTCTTTCATCCTCTCTATCATAGAACACATAGGCCTATCACTGTGACTATTAGAACTTTAAACCCTGGTATATTTTCTTGCTCACTCAAGCTCCATCCCACTTAAAATCAATCAATCCCTCCTAGGTTTTATTCATAACCCTTTGGTTATGCTGCTACTATAGAATTTGTCATATTGCACCATGATCTTATTCATACTGATTTTCCCAATGCCTGGTGCTTATGTGTAAATAAATGATTCTGAATAAACTATTCCAGAAAGGAATAAACTATTCCAGAAAAGAATAAGCTATTTGGTAATCAATGCTGCAAATCTCTTTGTGTGTGTGTGCTCTTCATGAGTTCCAGAAACTTGATAGTAATTTGTCAATATAAATATCTTAGATAGCGCAGTAGCCAAGGAGGCAGATTTTGGAACCAACCTGATTCAACGACAAGTTATATGAGTTTGAGTTCTTTACGTAAGCTTCCTGTCCTTTAACGTCGTCATCTGTTAGATGAGAATATGAATTCCTAATCTATAGTGTTATTGTGAAGATAAAATTTGAAAAATCCTTAGAGAAATGACTGATACAAATTAAATGGCTATTATTTATTGGCTATTATCTTTGTAACTACTATTTCTATTATTCTTATTAGTTGTCACTTTTTGAATCAGAATTACATAGTGTGTGGCTCTGAGGTTTAGTAAATAACTTTTTTCTCCCACCAGAGATCAAAACCAAAGATAGATATGGTGATCAGATAGACAAAATTAAACTTTAAGCTTTATATCTGACAAAACTGTTGGAGAACATGGCTTAGATGTTTGGCAGTAAAGGGCCTCCCAGTATCCCAGCCCAGAAGTGAGCCTTTCCACCCAGCCCAGACACAGCTGAGAGTGTGGGCCTCTCTGTAGGCATCTAGTTCCAAAGAAGAGATGCACATTTGCCTAATTCCTTCCAAATTCTCTCATCAGATACAACACACCTCCCACCCTCTTTCTATTCTCCCTTACCACTTTCTAAAGTGTGAATGAGAGTGAAGAGGGAGGCCCAGGGAGTTTTTCTGCATTGAAGTAGGAGGAAAAGGGGAGGGTAAATATCCCCCCCCCAACATAGAACAGAACTCCTCGTTTCATATGTTCTACTTACCTTATCTCTAATAATATAAATATAAGATAAAACAAACCTGTGACATAAGTATAATTATCATCCTCATTTTAGAGATGAAGGATCTGAGGCTCTGAAAAGTTAATTAACACTACTGTTAGTTAGGTTACTGAAAGTAACAACACTAAATAGAAGAGGCATAAGTTGAATCCAAAGTCATCTAGGATGGTATGTCACCTCCCCTCCCCCCAAAAAAACCAATAATAGGAAATTATACCTATATATATGAAGGGATTTTATATCTTTTAATTGTTGAATTTGGACCTTTACAATGACAACAAAAAGTATTACTTAAAAATGATTGTCCCTACATCCTATGTGGTTTATTTGTAGGTACATGGAAATGCATAGAAAGATACACAGTGGGCCATGGGTAATATCCAATGTGATGCTTTTAACTTGTATCTCATCATATAAATTGAAAGACTTTGGTACTTTGTGGCTAAGAGAAATGAAATGTTTTTCATCATTTTGTTTCATATTATTTATTGGTCCTCACCTGTGTTTCCTAAAATTCTCTATTCCATGGCAGCTCCTGCTGGAGCATTTCCTTGCAGAAAATTCTCTGACTGGGTCATTTGCTCAGTTTTCATTTAAGAACAATGTATCGATTACTGTGTTTCTAGCCCTAGTTTTTCCTTTTCAAGACTCTAGCTGTTCTTGGGTGTATTAGCTACTGCTACCCCAAGAATAACTTCAGATCCCCTACCTTACACTTTTGCACAATCCTCACCCCCCGCCAGCGTTTTCTTTTCATTTTCTCTCGTGGCTAAACTGTAAGTGACATAGAGATTACAGTTTTATCTGTCTTGTTTGCTGCTATATCTCTTGTGCCTAAGCCAAGTGCTGGTCTAAATTATTTATCAACAAATGAGGGTGAGATGATGATGATGATGATGGAACTATTCCTTAGCTTTTTTGTAAGATTACAATCACTTCCAATCTGAAAAAATCTTGCTGTTGGAACTGTCATTTTGTATCACATGATCAAAAATTCTCTCAGCTCTAGGAGCCAAGGATTTTTCTCTTTATTTTTCTACTTAATTCTCCATGGGCTATAAATACATTTTATATCATTATCCTAAATTACAATTAGGAAAGTAATACATCATTGCCTCTCTCCAACCACCTTAAAATCAACATGTTGAATTTATTCTCCAATCCAGGTGAGTCCTGTCAAACAGAATTAAATCATGTTGTTCTTGAAGCATGGTGTTGGGTTTTGGAATAATAGCGGCAACTTCCTCCTTTTAAAAATGCTATTTGGTCCAAAAAAAAAAAAAAAATTTGGTAGATGTTCTTTTTTGATGAGAAATTAGCAATAGCTACCCACGTTACAATGTCTTGCATCCTCTGAAAGACATTATCCATATACCAATAGAATATCTTGATCTGTGTTCTCATGTGATAATGATTGCAAAGTTTTATTCATGATTCCATTCAAGTGCCTGGTATAGTGTGGATTTTCAACAAATGGTAAATATATGTAGCAATAATAATAATTCTGAAAACAATTTTATAATAACATAAGAATGGATGATGATGACCTTCCTGCTAAATAGGGACATGTGCCTTGTAAGGCTCTGAATACAATTTATAAATCATATGGAAAGAATCATTGAAGAAATTTTTCATAACCATGTGTGTAGTACAAAAGATTAGATTTTTAAGAGAAAAAGTTGCAGTCATGTTGAAAATAAGATGCAGAGTCTAATTTCATCAGTATTTAACATGGGGCTCATTTTGGTTTTCCCAAAGAAAGAGGAGGCAGCGACTGAAAATTTGGTCTTTGTATCTTTCTCTCTCTTTCTCTTTTGATGTACATTAGTTCCCATGGAAACTACATTGGGATGGCTTGAGAGTGACATCTACAAATGTAGGGTAAGGTCATTTTTATCTACTGCTTTGAAATTTAAACCATGATTTGAGATATACAGTGAACCCTCCTTAACATATTCTGAAGGACTGTGAAAAGACAATATTCTGAATGCAGAAATAAGACATGTGACTGCATTATGCAGTTTTCAGAAAGTTCAACATTGTTCTGTATATAGAAAAACAGAAAGAGCGTCATTTCCCCAGTTTGCCTTTAGGAATCCTGGCAATGCAGCTGGTCTCCTTAACATGGAGGGGAGGGAAACCCCCCCTTCTGCTTCCTTCCTTATTGCTGGTAGCCAGTGAGGTCACCAGGTAAGGGACAAGTATTCAAGGTTTTACATGATGCAATAAGTAACTGCATGTGGGCCATGTTAACACCGCAGGGGTTTTCTTGCTTCCTCACAGTGTCTGCCATGACCCCTGGCCTGCCCTTCTTAGGGCACTGATGTGATTTCCTTTATTAATTTGCCAGAGCTTCACCTATAAATTCCAGTTTCAATTAAAGGGAGATGTGTTCCTAAGGAGAGGAACTAGAGTATGGGATAAAAATGGCTTGAGGGTTAGTGGAATCTTATCTTCTCAGGTTTCTAAAGCACTCTTCAGAGAAGAAAAGTCTAGATGCTGAATTATGAGGTCTAGATTCAAATCCTGACTCATTTCCTTTCTAGCTATATGCCTTGATCAAGTCAAAACTTATCTGAGCCTGGCATCATGATCTGAAGAACATGGTGAAATTTTAAATGGGTAAACATGTGAAAAGGAGAGAACATAGAAGAAAGCGCTTAGTGTTAGTTACACACTAGGAACTGAATATATTTGCATGGCATGAACGAATTAGTCATCTCATAAAACTTGGTTTATACCTGTCTTTTTTCTCATTATAGTCCTTTATGTAGAAGGTTGTGAAAAGGTCCATCTCTCATCTCATGTCATAGATGTGGGTTAAATGGCTATCTGCATTTTACTATCACCATTTGGAATATGTGGCCTCCAAGGTCACTTTTGTCAATGAGAGAGATGGCTGGATGAGGCACGTGGGCTCCTAATCGCTTCCACCCAGAAGTTACATATATCTCCTCCACTGAGGCTACATTGGTCCCAAGCTAACTGCTAGGTTAGGCTGGGAGGTATCAGCAAGCCTGTCAATGATTGATACACACTTACTATCGCTTCCACATTAAAGAAAAAAAATGTTTCATAAATCTCCTTGTTTAAAACTGACAATTGTTATAAAAAAAGAGAATCATAAAACAAGCACATTTCCAAAAAAAAATGGCAAACACTGTGTTCCTGATAACATTCTTGTCTGATCTGCTGTCCAACACTGCTAATTTTATCTACATGGAGAAAAAGAACAATGCATTCTTCATTGATAGAGTAAGTCTCATTGCTTCATGTCTCCTGCCCACAAACTTAAACTTTAAGAGGCGTATAAATAAGCAACTTAGCATATGTGACCTCCTGACCGTGAAGTGTTAAATTCCAGGAACTATATTACTCCATCACTTTTATTTGTCTGTGGGAAGTCACTTGATTTATGCCTGATCCCAGGATACAATAAAAATGTGCAGGTATGCCAACTAGAACGATTGGAACCTGTCAAATAAAAATTTTAGTTGCTCTTAAAATCTACAAATAAAAGTAACCTTTGATTAAGGATTATACCGTTTATATCATGCTTTTATCAGTATTCAGACACAAAACACATTCAAGTAATTTAACTCCAATATAGTACAATGTACCACAGTCTTTGGAGTGAAATATCCTCTGCACGATGAAAGGAAAGTTTCTCATTTGTAAAGGAGTTAGAACAGAAAAGCAGTTCTAGCCAAAAGGAGCTAAACCAGTATAGACAGGTAGATTAACAGAAAGATTCAGCCAGCCGAGCAAGGTCTGAAGTTTCTCAGGTTTGGCTTATTTACATTGACCATTCATTCTTATTTTATGGGCTTTAGAATTTAAGACGGGGGTCCAGCTAGGATTATAAACCAAAGTACCATAATAACCCACAAGACTGTTGCAAAGGAATTCCCAGCTGGGTTTTTAGACTCAAGAGGCTGGGATAATTCCAAAATGATTCTCAGCTCTTAGATATTTTAGGCAGGTCCACATTGATGCAGAGTGAGACTCAAAAGTGACCTGAAGAATTTCCATCTCATTAGCACTTCATTTATAGCGTACCCATGTCAAGCCTCAGCCTTGGAGTTCCGGTGTTAGCTTAAACATGAAGGAAATAAAATCTACTCTGGTCAATACAGAGCTGAGTACAGATTCTGTTTTGTATAGTCATGGTTGAAGCATGCTCACATCACCTTTGAACTCAGACCACTCTGAGTGTTCTTCAGAGGATGAACTATATCTTTGAAAATTTTTATGGGTTTAGTATTTCTTTGTCAGTAAATGTTATATATTTGTATTCCAGTTCACTTTTCAAAAAAAAGTGATTTTTTATATTAAAAAATGATTTTTTTAGTATAACTGCCCTATAATATTATACTAGCTTCAGGTGTGCAACATAGTGATTCAATATATTTATATATTGCAAAATGATCACCACCGTGAATCTAGTTACCATCCATCATCATACATAGTTACAACTTTTTTTTCTTATGATGAGAACTTTTAAGGTCTACTCTTTCAGCAACTTTCAAATATACAATACAGTATTGTCAACTATCATTATCATGCTGAACACTACATCTCCAGAACTTATTTTGCAACGTATTCTTTTTTTTTTTAATTTTACTAGTGTGTTAGTTTCTGCTTTATAACAAAGTGAATCAGCTATACATATACATATATCCTCATATCTCCTCCCTCTTGTGTCTCCCTCCCTTCTAGTTATATTCTTTTATAACTAGAAGTTTGTACCTTTTGCCCCTCTTCACCCATTTCAGCCATCCCTCACACCCCACCTCTGGCAAATACCTATCTGTTCTCTGTATCTATGAGTTTTTGCTTTTTTGGGGGTGTGGGTCGTGGCTGATTAGATTCCACATAGGTGAGATTATATGGTATTTGCCTTTCTCTTCTGAGCAATTTCACTCAACATAATGCCTTCAATGTTCATCCATGATGCAACAAATGGCAAGATTTCCTTTTTTTGATTGCTGAATAATACTCCATTATGAGTGTGTGTGTGTGTGTGTGTGTGTATAATATATATCACATTTTCTTTATCCAGTCATCCATTGATGGACACTTAAGTTGCTTCCATATATTGGCTATTGTAATAAATGCTGCAATGAACATGAGGGTGTATATATCTTTTTGAATTAATATTTCATTTTCCTTGGATAGTACCCAGAAATGAAATTGCTAGATTATATGGTGGTTCTATTTTTAATTTTTGAAGAACCCCCACTACTGTTTCCCACAGTTGCTACACCAATTTTTGTTCCCACCAACAGTGCACAAGGGTTGCCTTTTCTCTGCATCCTCACCAACACATGTTATTTCTTGTCTTTTTGATAATAGCCATTCTGACATGTATGAGATGATATCTCATTGTGGTCTTGATTTGCATTTCCCTGATGATTAGTGATGTTGAACACCTTTTCCTGTACCTGTTGGCCATCTGCATGTTTTCTTTGGAAAAATGTCTAAGATTCTTTTCCCTTTTTTTAGTCCAATTGTTTTTTTGTTTTGTTTTGTTTTGTTTTTTTTTTTTTGGCTATTGAGAGTATGAGTTCTTCATATATTTTGGATATTAACCCCTTATCAGAAACATGATTTGCAAATATTTTACCCCATTCGGTAGGTTGCCTTTTCACTTTTTTCATGGTTTCCTTTGCTTTTTAGTTTGATCTACAAACTGGATTTTAGATCATTAAAATGATTAAACAAAATGACTTGAGTTTTAGGTCTTTATACTTCTTTTTGGAACATGTACAACCCCACTCTGAAAACACCCTCTACAACTTGCCATTCAAAAAAATTTCACGTTGGATATCTTAGCAGCTGTTAGACAAGGACTGTGCCTTTTATTCCTTTGTGTTCCCCTACCCTGTGCTAAATGCAGTACCTGTCAAGTGCAGATGCTCAATGTTTGAGAATGAGGAAAAGGAAATAAAGAAGAATGAAATTTTCCTGATTGTCTCCACAGTTAATTCCAGGCAGACTCCACTCAACACTCCCTGTGAATCAGAACAAGACCTCAGTCAAGCTGCAGACCACATAAGATGGCACAAGTAAGTCATCACTGAGGCAGTGTCAGGATGCAGGGAAACAGGAGGAGCAGGACAGCAGCCAGGGTCACTGTGCAGGTTATATCAGAAAGTGATTTTAGCCAATTGCCCGGTTAAAGTTCCTGTTGTTTCAGCAATGCAGAGCTTTATGGTAAGTTTCCAGTGACTTTCAATCACTTGTGTGTCCAGGAGTGATCAGGCAATGCAAAGTAGTGGGCACTTGCAAAGTCATTTGTGTTAGGCTTGACATATTACGCATCAGCTTTGCCTTTTTAATTGTGACTCTCCTAGGCCAAGACTAACATCAGTTATTTTCACTTTTATAACCCACTTTGACGAAAGCTTATCTGAGATTAAAAACATGATGTGAAAAAAAATCAAAGATCAAAATGATTACACACACAGATGTATAAAACATACTTGTGTATGAGCTCACACCCCTATACCCACATAATAGCAACCCTTATATAATTCCATATTATATATGATAATATATATTCCATAATATATATGGAAGTGTGTCTGTGTATATACATATATACATGCAATACATATATATGGAATTATATACATATATATGGAGTCGTATGGGTGTTGTTATTATGTGAGTGTGTATACTGACACCATTCCCTTACCAAAAATTATTGAACATTTACTGTATCTAGGTACTCTGCACTTAAAATACAAAAAGTGCATCTTTCCCAGTCTCTGACTTCAAGAAAGTTACAACTTACTAAGGAAGACAGAATCACAAACTCATAAATGCAGCTTGACCAGTGACATAGGCAAATGCTTCTTGAAATGCTCAAGGAAAGAATGTTTTAATCACCAATGCCTTCCACTTATCAAATGCAGGTCTTTCCTGCCTTATCTAGTCCTATGCATCTTTCAAGTAATGAGTTTGCAGATAATTTTCACCTTAAAACCTCAAAATGGTTGCAAGTGTTGGGGAAAGCTTTAGATTTACACCTCTAAAAGCTCTAACACCTTTTGCTTTTCCCAGCATCAAGTGAAAATTTGTTGCTTGAACTTTGGAGAGAATTCTCCCCTTTTGAATTTCTTCCCTTTAATCATCTTGCAATTTGTGAAATGAAATGTTTCATTAATGGTTTTCCTGTGATTTTTCTAAGTCATCACATTTATAAATATCTTAGTAACATTCCGAGAATGTCTGTAACACTGTATATACCTTGGAAGTAAATATACACACAAACATATGAATGTTCAGATGATAAAAATTACAGCAGAACTAAAATCTGATATATTCTGAACATTCTGTCTCAGGGTTTCCATCTGTAAAACAGAACTAGCATTGCCTTTCCTTCCTATTACAAAGGATTGCCATGAATTTCAAATAAGATAATATTAGTAAGTGGTTTATGAGGTAAATTATACTATACAAATACATGTCTGGCCAAGACGTGAGGCCTCATGTCAAACTCTCGCAGGTTCCTAAACGACTAGAATGGTTTCTACAGGTGACGACAAGAGAGCTCAAGTACTTATTTGATATTTACAATTTTCTTCCAAATTGCTTTTCCACTTCTTTCAAAAGCTCCTTTATGCCCCCTTTCCTGACTTTGTTGTATGTGTTCTAGTGTCTATCCTTGTTTCTGTCTTTGGACTTGATATTTCCACCGTTCACAATATTGGTTCCTCCTAAGCTATTTTTCTGTTAGCAACCCCATCTAAGTTGCCTCTTGGCCGTCTTTCCCAATGTGATGCAGAATCCTCCTGTCCTGAAGCTGTCCTCTGCTTTGGAGCCCAACCTCCTATGGCCGTATGATGTTTTCACTGGGCTTGCCCGAGCGTTTCTAAAAGGCAGCAAATAGTCTACATTTTTTAGAATTATCCAGCCTTATTGAACAATGGCAGAAGTGCTGAGGATTTACTTTCCAAAATGACTCAGCTCTCTGAGGAGGGTAGGGATTTTCTGCGAATACTCACTTCAAACAAACAAAGAAAAAACTCTTGCACTGTAGACTAACTTGGGATAGGAACCTTGATGACCTATAAGATAATTATAGCATTGCTTCCAATGCACCATTGAAAGAAAAAGGAAAATATGTGGGTCTGATTAGAATCATGTAGACAGCTAAAATATGTTCTTTTGATGAAAAGATCTTACAGGATGCATTTTAGTGTGATCTTTATCACAATAGATTTTTATTTCAGAAAAACCTGAGTTTGAGTTTTGGTCATGCTATTTAACAGATCTATGACATAAGGCATGTTACTTGGCCTCTCCAAGTCTCTGTTTTCTCATATAAAATGGTCCTGGTTGGCTACTCTTTTGCTTAGAATGTAGAAAGATACAAGAGAATGTCACTCTACTACAATAAGAAAACAAAATCTATGAAAGTATTCTTAAGACCCTTAGAGAGATAAGACTTCCAATCACATGAACTGATTTCCAAAGGCTGAAAAACCCTCTCCAAAGACAGATGAAACAAATAAACGGTTTCACCTTTGAAAGAACATGGAAGAAAGAGGTAACTGTCAGTGACAACAGGTAAGGAGAAAATAGCCAACATTTTAATACATTTGTAAAGGCCAAGTATGAGTAAGTATGACAAAATAAAATCTAGGAGTTCCAGATACAAGTGGAGTCTATACATTCTCAAAAGTGTTTTTCACATGTTCTCATTGGTGCTTATAAGATATATCCAGGGAAGGCGAGGAAAACTAAATGACCTCCCCCTCAAGTAAAAGTCATAAGCTTCCAGGAAAAGGGCAGGTAACCTGCACTCAATCAAAATCTCAGAATGCTTTTTAGTAGAACTTGTCAAGCTGATTTAACATTCCATATGAAAAAACAAAGGGCCAAAACAAGCTAAACCATTTTGAAAAAAAGTGCAAAGTTGGTGGACCTCAGACTACCTGATTTCAGGCTTTACTTAATAAAAGGGTAAATCAGTTATACTTTAATAAATACGACTTTAAAAAATGAATGTAATAGAGGACTTACTTCAAAGAGTTGTTTCATGAATTAAATGAGGTGACAGTACCAGCACAGGGGAGGTGCTCAATAAATAGAACCTCTTGTCACTGGTATTTGTTATTTATTAGAGAGTCTTAAAGAATAATTTCTATCTCCCTCCTGCCTTCCCCCCATCCCCTGCCACCAAATGTTCTGGAATTAAAATGGATCTTTCTATGTGGGACATTGAGAGATCTTTATTTTCCTGGGTACTCTCTACAGACTCAAATCATTACGAGGTCTTGGATATGTATTCCGGTGTATCAGCCTCAAAAGTGGGCATCCTGGGGAGTCCCTGGTGGCGCAGTGGTTAAGAATCCGCCTGCCAATGCAGGGACCAGGGTTCAAGCCCTGGTCCGGGAAGTTCCCACATGCCGCAGAGCAACAAAGCCCGTGCGCCACAACTACTGAGCCTGCGCTCTAGAGCCCGCGAGCCACAACTACGGAAGCCCGTGTGCCTAGAGCCCGTGCTCCGCAACAAGAAAAGCCACCGCAATGAGAAGCCGCACACTGCAATGAAGAGTAGCCCCTGCTCGCCACAACTAGAGGAAGCCCGCGCGCAGCAACGAAGATCCAACGCAGCCAAAAATAAATAAATAAAATGAATTAAAAAAAAAAAAAGTGGGCATCCCTGATTTCACCTGGTGAGTACATCTGTGGAGCCTTGGCTGGAAACATTGCATCCCAGGTGAAATAGACGTGGCAGCTCCCATAGTCCCTCTTGTTAACACGTAGGCAATTTAAGAATTGAAGCAGATTTTCTACAAAGAAGACTTGGCTTCAGCTCCCCTTACTTGCGCTGGCCTCTTTCAAGGTCCCTAGATGGGGCCCTAGCAATGCGTTTACCTGATCATGGGTTACTGTGAAATTTGTAAAGTAAAAATATTTTAACCACAATTATGTAAAACCACTGTCTCTTTCCACTCTGCTCTCGCCTCTCCCATGTGTCCCTTCATGTCAAGTAGGATTAGAATGGCAAAGTTTTTTCTTCCTTTCTTCATTTCTTTTCTTTTGTATTTTGCTAAGATAAAATTGAGTTGGAAACACAATTTGATGTTTTTAGTCACTTCCAAGTAGAATTAACTGTTAGTCTGAGTTTGAATGCATTCCCGGAATATTCCTCCCACCCACTAAGCTGACTTACCTAGCATCCTGATATAAAGGTGCTGGGGTGGAGACTACGTCATGATATGAACGTGAACTACAGAGCTCAGCAATAACAAGTATTGGGGGAGTGACAGAGAAACAAAGTTTGAAATATATGGAGCTAGAAGCTAATCTTTGGAAGATTCTTCTAAACTTCAGACATGGACAATTTAAGAAGGAAGTTGGAATTAAGTTTTTTGTAGATAGCTCATCAAAATGGAGTTTCTCTCCTATTAGGAATACACCAGAAGAGTACACAATTATATTCTCGCTATATACATTTTTATGGGAATTGTGTAAAACAGAAGTTATCAGAATTTTTGTAGATTTAGGCACAAACATGGAGCAGTATTACAAAGGGTGGGCGCCCCCTGCATGAGTGCAGCCCACTCTGTCTGATCGTATTGAGTGTATGTGACATATCTCTTCTAACAGTGCCTGGCAGGTCCTGAAAAAACTGTGCAAAATTGCCACAGACATCGTTAAGCTGCCTGAAGAAACAAGTGTCCCAGTGACAAACATCTACACACATTAATAAATAAGTCACTGTAAGTAGTATATAAAAGCAATTTGTTTACATAATTATCTAGCTCAATGCAAGATAGATGCATTTGAATTTCTCCTATGCATGCCATGCTTTCAATTAATTTTATATATTTTCAAAATGATTGGTTATGTCATTAAGCAATATAAACATTAAAGATCATGTCTGTATACTGTATAGCATGATGCTAGGCACATGAGTGCTTCACCAAAAGCAACTACTAATTATTATTTCAATAATACTGTAAGTTTGATGATATAATGGGTCATTAATATATAGCACCTGTTTATTCTTGATAGTGCCGTCCAGTAGGTTACTAAAGCTTCCTGTGGGGAGTTTCCAGTGGGAGCTGGAGTGCACTGATGTGGGCCTCTGAGCAGTAGACATTTGTCTTTGTAGAAGACATCTACATCCATGGTGGTACCCTCTCAGACTTGCCTTGCTCCAAACTTAGTCTACAAATAGCCCCTCATTTCTTATCGCTGCAAGCCAGGTCAATCTACTTGCTCTTGTCACATCCCTAAGAGAATTTCCCAATTCTTAAATATCTGAAAGGTGTTTCTTGTTATTTATTTGAAATATAGGAGAAATGCCAGTAGCCACTGTCATTGGCAGAAAGAGTCTCTCTCCCTGTTCTCCTTTGCTGGAAAGATACTAGGTCAGCAAATGAATGATATTTATTTGTGCATTCTTAGAATTCCAGATATTTTGGCATGAGAACATAATACAAACATTATGGAAGTAAATAGCCACTGGATGTGTTATGAAAATAATGAAAAATATTATATATTCAATAACTCTTCAAATCCCTTTATAACATGACTTTGAAATATCTGAACTTTAGCATTTTCTATCTTCCATGTGTCCTTTTCTGTAAATAAATAAAATGCTTCATTAAAGCACGACAGTAATATAGATGATGATGAAGATATTAAAGTATAATTTATCTTTTATCTGTTTTGTGGCACTTTATATATAGTAATTCTACACTTGGCTACAAGTAACCTTGTGGCCATGTAGAAAGCTTAATAGTGATTTAAATATATGGGTGTTTATTTTCCTCAACAAGAAATCAGGAGGTTGTCCAAGTCTCAGATGGTGGCTCCATCATGACATTAGTGACTCAGGCTCCTGTGAACTTTTCATTCAACTATCTTAGATATGTGACTTTATTCTCAAAGCTACCTCAGAGTCACAAGATGGCTGCTTAACTTCCAGCATCACATTTCCCTAAGGCAAAAAAAGAGAGAATTGTAAGGGGGAATAGAGTGTGCAGGTCAGATCTGTCCCCTTCTGAAAATATTTTAACGATCTTTCTTTTAAAGTTCGAATCCGCTGCTTATATCCATTGGCCAGCACTGAGCCACATATGGCATACTTGCCAAATCCCTAGCTGCAAGGGAGTCTGGAAAGTGGAGTTCTATGTATGTTGGTTATGTATCTACACATGCATGCATGCATATATTTTTAAGAATACATTGCTTCTTTATATAAGCACTGGAATATTACTCAGCCATAAAAAGAATGAAATAATGTCATTTGCAGCAACATGAATAGATCTAGAGATTATTATACTAAGTGAAGTAAGTTAGAGAAAGGCAAATATTATATGATATAACTTATATGTGGTGTCTAAAAAATAATACAAATGAATCCACAAATGGATTCTGATCAAAGGAAGGAGAGACTGGATCATATTAAGTAGTGAACGAAAAGGGTCTGCCATACTTAGTCATCTTTCTGGAAGTCCTATAGGATGGAGGTTATTATTCTTGTGAAGAATGATAAAACAGAAGTTAGACAACATTTTACATAAGTTGCAAAAATTAAGTTTGCACCCAAGAAGTCACATTTAGTGGGGAATTATTACAAATAGTCATTAATATGCTTTAAAGAAATGTGGAAGAGTCATAAAGGACTTTCACAGGCTTAGAATTGTTTGTGCTTTGCAAGTTTATGAGTGTTTTTACATTTCC
The DNA here is from genome assembly GCF_028023285.1 of Balaenoptera ricei. Classification (NCBI taxonomy): domain Eukaryota; kingdom Metazoa; phylum Chordata; class Mammalia; order Artiodactyla; family Balaenopteridae; genus Balaenoptera; species Balaenoptera ricei. The sequence goes on along the minus strand of NC_082639.1, from coordinate 73,003,825 downwards.
AACTGACCAGTCTTCTCTTAGTTGCTCTAACACTCCTTGGGGCTTTGTCCTTGTTCCTTCTATTTTGAAATTTTGTCATCAGGTGCTTAGGCTGTCCAGCTTCTCCTTTTCTTGTGGGTTTTAGCTAAAATGTCATCTGCTCAGAAAGATCTCCCATGAGGCCCTCATCTGGCAATTGTCTATCCCCAAGTTACTCTCTATCACATTATCCTGAGATTTATTTCTTACACAGCATGTGACTATATAAAACTATCTTGTTTATTTATCTATTGATGCTTATGCCTCTCTTCATTTGTTCCCTATCAGAATGTAAGTTCCTTGGAAGGATGTTTGTCTTTCTTCTTGTTCACCAACCTGTGCCTGATATCAACTACAAAGCCTGATAAATGGTAGGATCTGAAGACATGTTTGTTTAATTTCTGAATGTATGTACTCTGAGGGGGAGGCGGGCCTGTGTCAGTAAAGAGTAAGAGAAGCGGGGGACATAACACATTTCTTCCAGGCTCTGGTCAGTATCCGTGCTGTAGAAACACGTGTGGTGGGAAGTGGCTGGATTTTGGCCTCGGATACTGAGCACAGTAAGGGTGGAGAGTGAGTGCGAATAATTAACAGACTAAAGTCAAGCCACTAAAGAGCCTTTTGGCAAAAGAGTGGTCTGGTTATTAATGGTGTTTACATGAATGGTGGGAAGAGAAAGCACAGAATGCACTGGGTGTCTTTGAACTTTCAGAGTGCTTATTGCATCGACATCCGGCCTGTCTGGAAAAAAATGCACAGCTGAGTAGAAGGCACCAGTTTCCAAGACATGTGGGTGACATGAAGTACAGTTCTGAGAAAAACCTAATTCAACCCAGAAAGCTCAGGAATGAACCCTTCAGAAATATTTAATTCCATGGTTATGAAGCATTTACTTGAGTTGAATAATAACTGGAGTGTTTTCCTCTGGCATAGGAAAGAGAACGACCTTTCTGTTCTTAAACAATATTTCCTAAGAATTGTGTCCCAGCACAGTGCATTTCGCCTACAGATGTTAGAAAGAACAGCAGAAACCAGGGGAGTTTTTGAAACAATTTAAAAGATTAAAAATTTCAGTTAAGAATTAAGTTGGTAATTTTGCTTTATCACCGATAAACATTTTATTTTTGTAAAAATTTGGGCAAAAGGACTGTTGAAAAACTTTTTCTTTCTTCTTAAATTATGAGAGATTATTTCAATGATACTTATTGTCTGGAGAGAGATTTCTTAGGAGGCAAAACCACTTGCTATATTCTGTATGGAGACTTCCCCCTGGCTTGTGTAATCTCAGGGTAATCCTTTGAAATAAAAACCTATAAAACACAACAGTGACAGGAAAAAGAGATAACATGTGTGGCAGAGGAAATGCAACTAAAGTGTTTATTTTTCTGATAACATAGGAGTGCATATTCTTTCCCAGTTGTAGCATAGTGACTCAGTTCAGTGAACTATATAATCCTCTCTGGAGCTTAATTAGAAACCTTGTAAATGGAGTGCAAGAGGCCAGAATATGTGTTGGATGAACACAGAAAAGGGTTTTCATGAAAACAGAAACTCCCCCTGAATCATCTTACAATGGGGTCTAATGACTTTGTAACTGAATTACCCAATTTAGGTTCAGAAAAGGGGATCTTCTGTTTAAATTTCAGAGGGATAAAATACATTGATCCAGATTCTCCTAGTAGCTGACTTTTAGGTTGTGAACTAAGGCACTGCAGTGGTTTCCTAAATTGTACCCTAATGAACTGAAAGAGTTAATGCCCAGCTTCTCCCAAGGTGTAGAGAGACCCTGGTTCAGTTGAAAAAAACAATAATAATAAAAATAATAATAATAGGCTATCAAGAAGGAATCTAAACTCACTGTTTTTTTGAGTAATTGCATGCTGTAGTCCCTCCACTGGGAAGGGGGTGGGGTGATGGGTGGGGATTGGAAGGTGGGAAACTCTCTGCAAATGGGTCATGTGATTTCCCATCTCTTGAAAAGATGGGATCCATGTTTCTTCACTCAGATGATAAACTGAGGGCCCTTCTAAATATCTTTTTCCTTTTGTTTTTCCGTTCCCTTTTACTTCCCTTTACATTTTGCTTTTCCCCTCGCCACTGGGCCTCTGTGATGGCTTTTGACCTATTTACTCTGTCCTAATGTGAACTTTTACAGTTTTTACTGTTAGTTGTTAGTTTATAAGTTTCCGTTTTGGAGGTTATTAAGGTTTAATGAAGACTGGTCTCTATTTTGAAACCCAGTTTGATTTATTAAAACAAACAAACAAATGCATTATCATGATCAACAGAATCTGGCTGCTGATAATGTATTTTCTGGCAGTCTACTTTTGTTGAGCAAAGCAGCCATGTCCTTTGCTCTGGAGTTCATAATCTAGTGTACCTAATAGTATCGAAGAACTGCATGACTCTTCTATAATTTTAGAGGTTCTAAGAACCAGTGATAGAAAATTATTCCCTAAAATTAAAGCGTATTTTGCTATTCATGTGACTCACTTTTTAAATAAGTTATAGCCACTTATATACGAACATTTATATTCAATTTAATGAATAACAGTACATAACTGGATATCTATTTTTAAGTGACAGCTTGTGACCATAAAAACACACACAGAGTTGGTATTCAGTCAAATTCCTTCAGTAAACTCATTTTCAAATCACTACATCTCCCATTTCCTGAAATATGTTGGAAGATGATTACACTGCATGCAAATAAATGTATGTAGAGTATGTTTTTCTATTTTTTGAACTTTTTACATCATCACATAATGATGATGCAAGTAATGTGTGTTTTTCTGTGTTGGTTTGGTGGTTTTTGTTTGTTTGTTTTTTCCTCTTTCTTCATGTAATTGTGACTGATTAGGCTTGGGGAGGAGGGGGAAAGATTGATGTTCTCTTCCAGTTGTGACATGCCATATGACATTATGTACTAAACTCTCTTTTGCTAAAAAAGCACACATTTGATGATGATTTAAGATGGATTAAAGAAGGCTCTTCTATCCCAAATAAACTGTCATTGCTTTCCAAGTTGCTTCAGAGGCCCCTTAACTCCTTATTTTAGCTAATGTTTTTGCCTCTTCTATTTTAAGGTATTTAATTAGCATTTTTCCCTAGAACCTTCTACTTTAGATTAAGATATAACTTCTGTCCTTAGTGAACAATAATCTGAGGCAAAATGAAACAAGGACAAAAATGATTATAACACAAAGTAGAATATGATACATGCCATACACAAGTGCTAGTGAAGTAATGTTTTTAAAGTGCTGGGCACAGAACTCTGCACAGAGTGTAAGTTCAGTATATGCTGGTTCCTTTCTCTTTCTCACCACGATGGGAGCAGCTGCATCTGGCTGGAGGAATAAATAAAGCCCTTACAAGACAGCATTTGGGCTGGGAATGTGGGGAAATGTATGTGGAAAAGAAAGCAATTAACTAGTAATGTTAAGTATAGGAAGGAAGTTGAAATCGTTTTGGAAAGGTGGGCTGTGGCCTGATGTGTAGGGCCTTGCAAGTTAGGGGGAGAAATTTTAACTTAATTTGATCAATAGGTATTGAGGGTTTCAAAGTAAAAAGAATCATACTCTGACCTGTGTCTTAGAGGAATATTCTGAAAGCTGTATGAAGACTGAATCAGAGAGAAAAGGGCAGAAAGATGATTTAGGAAATTAGTTGCATGAAATATACTAATAATTATAATCTTTACCATTTTATTTAATGCCTATTTTGAACCAGAATTCTTGCATAAATAATTTTCCATCCTGTCAGCCATCTTAGAATATAGATATCTCCATTTTTTTCTGGTTAAGAATTTGAAGCGTAGTGACTTACTCATGGCATAACTAAGTAATATATACCTTGACTTACATGAATCATAGTAATAAGTAGTGTACACAATGTTCAAAGTCTACTATGGACTCCACAGTCCATAATAGAATGTAGGATCCATACCACTTTTAATAAAATGTGATTTGGATAGGTCCCTCAATTTATTGAGGACTCAGTTTCTTCACATGAGGTAAATTAAACTTTAAAATTCTAGAAGCTATCTATACGCATACATGCAATTCTCATTATGGCCAATGGTGTGCATTTACATCCTAAGTGACAAGAGAATCAAATAGAAAGTAATATGAGATTTCATCAGAACTTATTTTCTGAGTAAGCTAACTCTTCAGGCTGAAGTATAATGAATTTGAGCAATTTCTAATAATGCAATTTTATAACTAAAATGATATTATAGGGAATTTTCATCTACAAGTCGTACGAATTCTATAGGAATAAGATAATATTTAACCATAATTTTATGAGGTACATTTAAAACATTCCACTCAATGATATTTCTTGTGCAGATATTCTGAAGTTAAAAGAAAAAAAGTTCGAGGGAAAATATAAAGGCCTTAAACCCCTTAGTACTTCATTGCAACAAGGAAGCAAGAGCAGAGTTCATCAAAGAAATAATTGAAGACACCCTGGGAAGAGGGGACTGAGGTTTTCAAGTTTATCATAAATCATTCAATGCCTTTGGCAAAGCCTTGGTGGAAATTAGGAAACTGAATATTGTAATGTAATTTAAATTTTCACTTAGGACTTCATTCTGATTCTGATGGGAATTTTACCCAAGAAAGGACAACAGAACTGAATCCCAAGAGACAGATTCTGTTGATCATGATAACGTATTGCCTTTAGCGAAAACATGAGCTGCTGTTTTGAGCCCAAGTGAGAAGTGTTTTTAGAAGTGTCACATCTATTCCTTTTATACTGAGCAGGAGTAAACCAAGGAGAGGACATGAAATCTATTCCTCTCCTGGAAAAAGGATAAATGAGGGTACCTTTATTTGTATAGGATCTAACTTAGAAATCACCTCTGAAATCTGTATCAAGTGTTTCTAAATGGTATAGGCATGTGTATCAGTGATGGCTCAGTAGATCTAAACCTGTCTGAAAATCAGAGAAATTGGAAAATGTTTGTGTTCACTCACCTCCTGACAAAGGAAACAATAACTAACACAGTAGGAAGCTATAGTTATCTTCTGACACATTATATTTCCAGCCCCAAAATGTCACCTGAAACCCACTGAATGGAAATGAATGAAAACCAGCAGTGGTCCTGAAACACGGAAAAGGAGAAAAAGCCCCAGCTGCAAAAAAGGCCGAGGTTCTTCAAAGCTCAACAAGCTGTTGACTCAGACCTTTGCAAAGTCGAGAGCGTGTGTTCTCTGGTAAGGCCAACGGTCTTATAATTGACCAGGCAGGGAAACTTAAAATCTCTAATTTGAGGTATAACTGCAACATGTGTATTCTTTGCAAGAAGCCCTTTGAGGGAAGAATTACAGTAAACCTTAGAAAGATTTTCCATTTCTCTGTCATCTGAAAATGTAAAGAAAGACTTCAATGCATATAATGTTTGAGAAAAAAGTACCAGAAGCTTCCAGAATTCAAAATTACTCTGCTAGGGCTAATTCTACAAATTTTGTATCAAGTGTCCTATGAAACACTAACAAAATAATCCTTTAGAACTCGTGAAAGTTGAAGACAGCTGATAAATGAAGATGAGTTATTAACTTTCTATTAATATCCTTCTCAGAGCTTTCCTGCATCACTGCTTTTGGAGTCAACATGAACTTTTTAAAGCACAAATATTTCTTAATGGGTAAAGTTAGAAATTCATGCTCATTTGAAACTGAAGATGGAAATAAGAAAATGAGAGTTATTGTTCATAACTTAAAAAATGTTTCTGGTTATTTGAGTCAATAGCATACTTTGAGACTGTTCTGTGATGATGCAAAGAAATATAATGGAGTTTAATGTGTGTGCTGGACCTTAGAATTTCTTCATTCTTCCTAGTTTCCTATTTTCATTGATTGTTTGCTTTGAATTGGTCTAGGTTAAAAACTTGGCTATCCTTCCAATAGGTGCACACAGTAACACTAGTGTCTTGCAAGATCCAGAAAAATTGATCTTGCCATTTTCATGAGATTAGTATGGCCCAGAGTTAATAGAGAGCACCAAATTCTGTATCTGTTTTCCTGTTTCAGAAGGGGAGTGTTAGTGCCTTAAATTATTGTTTAATTATTGTTATTACTATCATTTTAAATTATTATTGTCTTTTCAATAATAATAACAAACTCATAGACACTCATTCAAACCAAAGTCACATTTTGAAAATTGTGTAGATAACTTTGTTGATTGGGAAGACAGGACTCTTAAGTTAGATCACTGGTTTCAAAGGTGAGAAACTGGCAGGAAAGGAGAGAAGGGCTTCACATTACCTATCTACTTCGACTGTCCCTGTTGCTCATTAAAATAGGAGAATTGCATCTTGATCTTAAAGAAAGTAGAAAAAAATGAAACAAGTTTTAGGAATTTCTTACATTTGTGATAGGTATATTTTAGAATAGGCTATTGATATATTTACACATAAGTCCTTAGGTCTTTCTTTTCCAAGGATCTAACATTTCATAAAATATTTTTTTTGACCCCATGGAATTTAGATGTTGGTGAAATAGGTACAAAGACTAATATGTGTCCACATCTTTTCTAAAATGAAGCATTAACATTAGTCTAGGTAAATAGAATTCATTGCTCCTCATCATCAATTTATAGTTCATAATTAGATGAAAAATGGATCTTTTCTAATTTTTTCAATACTTAGAGCTGTCAGAGCTCAATAACTGTCCCCTGGGGCTTCCCTGGTGGCGCAGTGGTTGAGAATCCTCCTGCCAATGCAGGGGATACGGGTTCAATCCCTGGTCCGCGAAGATCCCACATGCTGTGGAGAAACTAAGCCCGTGCGCCACAACTACTGAGCCTGTGCTCTAGAGCCCACGAGCCACAACTACTGAGCCCACGTGCCACAACTACTGAAGCCCGCCTGCCTAGAGCCTGTGCTACACAATGATAGAGGCAACCGCAATGAGAAACCCGCGCACCGCAACGAAGAGTAGCCCCCGCTCGCCACAACTAGAGAGAAAGCCTGCGCGCAGCAAAGAAGACCCAACACAGCCAAAAATAAATAAATAAAATAAATAAATTTATTAAAAAATAAAAAAATAACTGTCCCCTGATTAATAATAAAGTGACTCCCCTCAAAAATGAAATTATGCTGACTTTATTTTCCCAAGCTCTTGAAAGCCCTCTGGCAGGAAACCCAATATGATATATCAAGTGCTAAAATGAAATTTGAATAAAATATTACACAATTACAACTTCCCCTTTAATTCTGAAAACTTTATTTTAGTCCTGTAGGTATTATTTTCTGATATTTTAGCAGTAGTATGCAAAATATATTATTGGAAAAATATTCTAGAAAAGTAAAGAGAACAAGGTTTGGGGCTATTAAGTTATATTAACAGCTTTCTCTAGCTTTATTTTAAAAAACTGATGCAATAAATGTCATTTTAAATATTTTATTATACATTTAATCTGGTAAAGTAGGGCTTTGACAATTTATTCTGAACATAATGTTTCTTAATGAGATTTTCATATATGAAATTAATTAGTATTTAGGACAAAGAAAAATAAGTGAATTTGTACTCCTATATGGTCAAGTTTATGATTTGTTGGTATACTAAAGTAAATAAATATAGTGCCTACACTAATATTTAGATTAATTCTACATATATTATAAAAGTGTGAATTGTTCAATTTTCCTAATTTTATTTTTAATATCGTATGTTCTAATTACATATGTATCTAAGAGATCATTCTTCATATTTTAATCATGTGAGGTATTTATAATGAATTTTGATCTTTTTGTTTTGCAATTTTGAATGTTCCCAGATAATCTAAACAGATTGATTGATTGATTCATTCATTTATTCATTCACTTATTCAGAGCTATGTATCACATGCCTAATAGGTGGTACCAGGTACTAATCTAACTTCTGGGCATGCAATGGTGAAAAGTCACTGTTCTTGCCCTCCAACAGTGTGGTTGCCTCAGAGAATGATGGAAAAGCACATTAAAAGTTTAGCTAATACCTAAATTAAGGGACTACACACTGTAGGGATGTGGCTGGAGCAGAATGAATGAGGAAAAGAGGAATAGGAAGTTTATAGAGGTGGTTAGGGCAGATGGAATAGAGGCTCTTAGTGTCTATGTCAGGATAATTATCAACTCTGGGTTCTCATTTCTAAATGAGGCTAGTAATGCTGACCTCGCATGGTCTGCACAAGTATTCAAGAAAATATAGTGTCTAGGAGGAATAAGCTTGTCATCCATATCTACCTATCTATCTATCTACCTATCTATATCTATCTATCTATCTAATATATCTACATTTCACTTCTTAACTCTCTCATTCTCTTCCGTTTATCACAGCATTCATTGACACACAGTCTACCCTGTCCTTTGGCTGTGCGGACGGCAATAGAAAGGCACTGGAGAGCCAAGAGCCTTCAGGGGATGGGACTCTCACATCTGTTTGTGTCACATCCCGCCATTTGCCTTCTTTTCTCATCCTGTGTCTCCTTTCAGTCTCTGGCGCTCTGTCAACTGTTAGCCTAAAACATTGTACTGCAGGGAAAACTTACATCCTGGTCACTTAGAGGAGCATACCCTTAATGATGTACTTTCTTTAAAAAAGCATGTAAAACGTGTGGGGACCTTGACCCTATCATGTATTATTAGTAGCAGGAAGGACCTTACTTTGTTGAATCTTGTTTTATGTTATTCTTTTCACTCAGGCTATGAAGATGTGAGTCGCTGTTATCGGAAAAAACAAGGTAAAGGTGAGTAAGTTGGTTCTCATTGGAACATGTGTAAATCATTTGATACTTCCTAGAGCAACTGAGTTTACAATCTGTTATGAAACTACTTCCTGTTCCACACTTGGCTACTCAAAGATCTGTTCACTTTGTATCTGGTGACTTCACTTCTGCTCAGTACTATGAAATGTATTGCTTAGAGAATATATGAGATCCATTCATTAATTTATTTGCCAGGTATTGTTTAATTTTATAGAGCTGTAAAAATTCTTATGATTGTGACTTGGAAGATAGTCATACCTTGTCATCCTTCTCTGAAAATTTTTTCCTGACACTCTTTACCAAGGTAGATTGGGCCTCTCATCCTTTTCTTTTCAACAAGTATCTGAGTGTGCCCAATGTGGTGTCAGATACAGAGGGTATAATAGCATACAAAACTTGAGCTTTCATGGAACTTAGAGTCTTGGGGAGGGGGTATTGAAAAATAGTTCTGGTAAAGGAGAAATTCAGGCGTCAGAGGAGAAATCAACAGAGGCACTAGCTGGCATGGGCAGCTCTGTGAATCTCTGTTGTGCTGTTCCTCATTTATCCACTTATCCTGCCACTTAAAATCTGCTATCGATAATTGAAAGAAGTTAGAGACTCAAGCTGGAAGAAGACACAGTTTGCCTTGTGAAACAAGGGGACATGCCCATGGGGGAGCTAGGGAGAAAGTTCATCAGAGGACTTCTGTAATGGGAAAGCCCAGGAGCCCCTTAAAGCTGGTTTCTCAGAGACTCAACTTGGGTTCTGAATTGTGTAGTTAGGTTTAATCTAGAATTAAACTAATAGGATAATTGCCAAATTATTCCATTCTACTTTATCCTCCTATACACTTCTATGTCCCCACTAAAACCAAAATGAGATAAAATATAAACACTCTCTTAGATAAAACTGCTCCTATTTGGTGGTACTTCAAGTTACAAGGACACTGATACAACTCCAAAATTGATACATAAAATTAGAAGCAATAAATAAAGCCAAAATTACAAAACATTTTTGGTGGGCTAATTATTACAAAGTTTAGACTTCCACTAACCATGCCAGGAGTAGGAATTCCAAAGATGAGACCTTCAGCATAAAAGAAACTTAACCAAGAACAAAAAGCAAACAGTTAATAAGAATTCTAAAATTGGAGAACTTTTGTAGTGTCAAGCATTAAAAACTATACCTGAATACCCCAAAGCAAGCAAATATATATATATGCTTAGATTTGATTGATGTTATGTATACGTAATATGATAAAAAAGATTAATGGAATTTGAGACTGGATTTTTGGAATCTCAACGGAATTAGGACAAACTTTTGAATACTCATGACACTATTCTAAATAAAGAGGAGATTTTACTATCATTTATTTGAATGTTTTAACCAATGATTGCACAATTCAGATACTGTAGATTCCAAAGTAGAATTTTTGTTTAAAAACATTTAAATATATTCACTGACATGTTAAAATACCATGCTATTTGGGAATGAATATGTGATTTATTTTAGAAATAAATACATATTTTGTTGTCACCCTTAATTTCTTTAATTGCTTTCTTTATTTGCCTTTTGGAACATTGAACTCTCCCAGATTATTTCCTTCCTAACTGACTACTTCCCAGTTCCATTTGTTGGATTCTGTGTATCTCCTTGGACTCTAAATAATTAGTGCCCAAGACCTCAGTCTTTGGACTTTTTCTCTTCTCTGTTGGCACGCATAACCTCAGTCCTAAGACTTAAGATGTCTCTAGTAGGGACTTGTCTGACCTCCAGACTCCTATATTCCAGTACTTATTCAATACCTCCTCCTAGATGTCTAATATCAAAACTCCTGCCCCTCCTGCCCCTACCAAACCTGCTTCTCCCCAAATTTTCTCCAGTTAGTAAATGGCAACGTTATCCTTCCATTTGCACAGGTTAAAACTTGGAGTCATTCTTGATTTTCTCTCATACTTTTTATCCAATTTACCAACAAATCCTATCTACTCCAACTTCTAAATTTATTGAGAATCCAGCTTCTTCATTTTTCCTCCATGGATGATACAAGCCTGCATCAACTCTTATCTATATTATTTCAAAAGTTTTAACTCGTGTCTTTGCTTTCTTTCTTACCCCCAAATGTCTATTCTCCAGGTAGTTTAGGTGCTCCTTTCTAAGTCATGAGGCAGATCATGTCATACTTTTGCTTAAAATATTTTAATGGCTTCCCATCTGAATCAGGATAGAAGCCGTTCAGTGGATCCCCACCTGCCTTACCTTTTACTTCTCCCCCCACCATCACCATCTCTCTGACCTCATCAACTACAGCTCTTCCTTCCTCATTCATTCTGCTATCAGCCACAGTGACTTCTCCATTGTTCTTCAAACACTTCAGGGAGACTCTTGTCTCAGGGATTTGCACTTGTTTTCTGCTCTGACTAGAACATACTCTCCCAGCAATTAGCTACATGTTTTACTTTCTCACTCCTTCAGGACTCTGACTCACATGCCACATTTCCAAAGGGCCTCTTCCTGCTCACTCCTTTTCTCCTTTATCTTTCTTCCTACTGCTTATCATCAACCAACATACTACATGCTGTATTGTATCTTCCTACTATAATGTAAACTCCACTGGGGCAGATATTTGGTCAGTTTGGGTAATTGCTGTTTCTCCATGGTGAAACTATAATTTTAGAGAAAAATTACTAATATGCACACACTAAGAAGCATGCATATTACACATTCAATAACTGAGTGAGGCATGTAACATAGTGAGGACTCCATGTGGACTTGGCTTTGAAATAAGTCATAAAATGACTAAAGATCAAGACTTCTGCTAAGATAAAATCGTTAAAGAGTTCAAAGATGTAATGTTTAAATGATCATGAAAAAAGTCACAAAAATTTATTCCTCTGAAAATATCATTTAAGTTTAAAATGTTTGCTACTTATGTTAACATGTGATTATCAGCAGAATTCAATGTGTTAATAAGTCATCAAAAATACCCAAGAATGATGAAAGAAAATTCCAGAGTCAAATCTGTCTTAAATGGAATGGATAGCTGACTATCATAGAATTGCCATAATCCACAGTTTGAGACAATTTCTCACGACCATTAAAAATCTCTACAGGTCCCAAGGGACTCCAAACTGAAGCAGGCCAGACATCATGGCTTCCATGCAAAATTAGGTATGGCAATTCATTAAAAGTATATTTTGGGGAGAACTGATGATTCTCTTATATTTGGGGCTGCAAAGCAAAAATAGAGATGAAATCCTAACATCACATTTAACTGGCTGACATCCTTTCCGTTATTTTAATAAAAAAAGGATTTCCAGTGCCACAATACTATATTCACTGTCAAACATAAGACTGGTATGTACGAATAGGAAATAAGTGGAGATGTCCATGTAAATCTTCTGAAGTTGTGCATATTTACAAATTCTCATGGCCCAGCATTTTGCATTCCTGGTAACAACAACTTCTGAAATTTAGGACAGTTTGTATACAACTTAGGAATATAGTGTTTTATTTTTCCTGATACTAATGGGACTTATTAGTAACGGCATCATCTTATTGTGAACACAAACATTTCTCAATAAATTTGCAGCTTGATGCTTTGGAAAAAAGGAAATGCCATCTAAGGGACAGAGCCTGCAAACTGAAATATGATGCAGAGAAATGGCAGCAAGGTAATTATTGAAAATGAAACTGACCCCATTATTGAACCAATCGAGATTGCAATTTGGGGGCTAATTTTACCTGCTAATGAGTACGTCACTCACAACTGCTAAGATTTTAAATTCAGATTTTGTATGTTTTACCAACTTAAACATGAAGGCAGAGATTTGACTGCATTTCCCTGCCCCTATCTGTGTTCTTAACTTAGGTAAAAGCTTTGTTAGGCAGGCCAGCTGCAGCCTTAAATATTTTAGCTCTTCTTTGCGAGATAAAGTCAAATTGCCATGGAGTAATAATTGCTCAGAAATTGAACTATAAGCAACTCTGTCCATACAGTGTAGCATCAGACAAATATTTCAAAGGGAATATTGAAACTTTGAGAAGCACAAATGATCTTGGCTGTGGAAGTCTTAGGATCTCAACTTCAATCAAAGGGAATAGGACCTGCTTAAAAACAATCATCTCCACACACATGGCAGCCTGAAGTTGGACCTGCATAGCCACAGACAGTGCCTGTCAAGTCAATGGAAGGTGTCCCTTAAAGCAGGAATACACACTTGTCTCCCGAGGCAGCATTTGGATGATTTGTGGCACAGGATCAGAAATTGCTTCAACTTGCTTGAAAGGAAAGAGCAACATACTTTAGAAAAAGAACACAAAATCCCATGTGATCTTGATTCTTGGAAACACCTATTTTCTTAGTAAACGTAAAGCACGGGGGAGTGCATCTTATATTATTTACTCCTGGCCGGGAGTGTGTGTCAGAGTGGAAGGGCTTTTTTTGTGCTGGCACACGGGATTGGAATGAGACAAAAAGGACAACACAAATATTCCATTGTTTGCCTCTGTGGACAGAGGGGCTGAAGATAAAGGCCTTAAAATGCTGTAGAAGCACTTTTGTGGACCTGCTGGTGAGAAGCGCCAAATGCTCTCTTCCCCTTCTCCCCAGCTGGCTTTCATTTGTCTGGAGCTGAAACAAAAGATAACATTCAAAGCACACACACACAAAATGAGAGAAAGGTGATGTGGCAAGTCAGAGTTGTAAACGAGCAGAGTATTCTTATAAAATTTACAAAAACGAGAACCTACGCAGAGCCCCCTCATCCCCATGCATACACCCTCAGTTAAAACAATGCCCCTGATAGCAGGCAGTATAATCTGCATTTTATTTCACTCACGAGCAAAATAACAAGTTACTTAGGCCTGCGGCACTCATGAGTGATATGGGGCATGTAATATCCTTTCCACTGAGTTTCCTATTATTAAGCTTGAAATAAGGAGTTCAGAATTAACTGTGACAATGATTTTATCTAGTGTTGGCATCACCATTAGCTTTTGCAGTTTACTGCTAATAAAACTTTAAATTTGCTATTACTTCTAATAACCTTCTTGCCACCTTAGCTGTAGAAATTAGACAAAGAACCCTGCTGACATGTGGCTAGTTACATTTTCTGGAAGTGTAGAAAACTCCGATGACAACAGTGACTGTTATTTACCAAAGTATAATAAAACCAGGCCCTGCTGGCCTTGGGCAGCATAATTTAAAGCACCTGTTCCTGGGGCTTGAAGAGGCCTGTAAAAGAACAAAGCATAAAATTCTGGTTTCAGTTATTGTTGTTCCAAACATCAGAGTTTTCTTTCATAGCGATCCAGTAGACTAAAATAGGAAAAATAACTGGTGACTAGGCTGACATGAGTGAAATGAAATATTAAAACAAGTCATTGGTTAACTCAGAAACCCAGATGTACTCACCTGAAACATTAAAAAATGATGCACTGATAGACACATCTGTGGGCTTGATCACTTTCTATCAAATCTCTAGTCTCATTTAGCTCTTCCTCTGTGATATTGGACATTACTCTTCCTCGATGATTAGGGTTATGAATTCTCTCAGGTGTTCATACTGTCAGAAGAAATAATATCTCTTTGGATGTTCTGACTTTGGTCATAGCTCAGATCTATCTGGGAACCCACTCGCAACAAAATTCCCCTAAATAAACAAATAAGACATAAATGAGACAATGGACTTAAGCATAGAGAAAATAGTAATGAGTCTTATAAAATACTTAATTTTTTAAAATATTTTCTTTTTAAAGTTTTTATTTTGTATTGGACTATAGTTGATTTACAATTTGTTGTTAGTTTCAGGTGTACAGCAAAGGGATTCAGTTATACATATACGTATATCTATTCTTTTTCAAATTTTTTTCCCATGTAGGTTATTACAGAATTTTGAGCAGAGTTCCCTGTGCTATACAGTAGATCCTTGTTGGTTATCTATTTTAAATATAGTTGTGTGTATATGTCAATCCCAAATTCCCGATTTATCCCTCTCCACCATGTTTCCCCTTTTGTAATTATAAGTTTGTTCTCTGTGAGTCTGTTTCTGTTTTGTAAATAAGTTCATTTGTCTCATTTTTTTTTTTTTTTTTAGATTCCATACATAAGTGATATCATATTTGTCTTTCTCTGTCTGACTTATTTCATTTAGTATGATAATCTCCAGGTCCATCCATGTTGCTGCAAGTGGCATTATTTCATTCTTTTTATGGCTGAGTAATATTCCATTGTGTATAAGTACCACATCTTCTTTATCCATTCATCTGTCATTGGACATTAAGGTTGCTTCCATGTCTTGGCTTTCATAAACAGCACTGCAGTGAACACTGGGGTGCATCCTTTCGAACCATGGTTTTCTCTGGATATACGTCCAGGAGAGGGATTGCTGGATCATATGGTAGCTCTATTTCTGGTTTCTTAAGGAATCTTCATGCTCTTCACTACAGTGGCTGTACCAAGTTACATTCCCACCAACAGTGCAGGAGGGTTCCCTTTTCTCCACACCCTCTCCAGCATTTATTGTTTGTAGACTTTTTGATGATGGCTGGTCTGACTTGTGTGATGTGATATCTCATTATAGTTTTGATTTGCATTTCTCTAATAACCAGCAATGTTGAGCATCTTCTCATGTGTTTTTTTGCCATCTGTATGTCTTCTTTGGAGAAATGTCTATTTAGGTCTTCTGCCCATTTTTTGATTGGGTTGTTTGTTTTTTTGATATTGAGCTGCATGAGCTGTTTGTAAATTCTGGAGATTAATCCCTTGTCTGTGGCCTCATTTGCAAATATTTCCTCCCAATCTGTGGGTTTATGGTTTCCTTTACTGTGCAAAAGCTTTCGAGTTTAATTAGGTCTCATTTGTTTACTTTTGTTTTTATTTTCATTACTCTAGGAGGTGGATCAAAAAAGATATTGTTGCGATTTATGTCAAAGAGAGTTCTGCCTGTGTTTTCCTCTAAGAGTTTTATAATGTCTGGTGTTACATTTAGGTCTTTAGTCCATTTTGAGTTTATTTTTGTATATGGTGTTAGAGAATATTCTAGCTTCATTCTTTTACATGTAGCTGTCCAGTTTTCCCAGCACCACTTATTGAAGAGACTGTCCTTTCTCCATTGTATAGTCTTGTCTCCTTTGACATAGATTAATTGACCATAGGTTCATGGGTTTATCTCTGGACTTTCTATCCTGTTCCATTGATCTATATTTCTGTTTTTGTGCCAGTACCAAACTGCTTTCGTGACTGTAGCTTTGTAGTATAGTCTAAAGTCAGGGAGCCTGATTCCTCCAGCTCCATTGTTCTCTCTCCAGATTGCTTTGACAATTGCTTTTAATCACAGAGAAAAGAATGAGTCAATCACCAGACTTTATTTTTGGGAATCTGTGTTACAACCAACAGGTTACGCCTGGCATGTCAATTCCTTCCCTTGCACATTTTCATCTCAGGGCACTTTGTGATATTGGAAAGTTTACTGTTGGCTCTCATTGGGCAGTGTGATTATTTGATGAGAATGCCTGCCTTCCAGAAAATTGGGGAATCAAAGTGAAGAAAGAAGTTTTTCCCCCAAGATATTCCATTGAGGATGTTCTCTTTGTCAGAAAGTGAGAAGTCAGCACCCCAGCAATGCTCAGTGTAAGCACCCCTAGCAATGCTCAGTGTAAGGGCTGTAAGTGGCAATAGAGTTGCTACAAGCTCTTGAGATTTCCTGAGCTGTGAATGAGTTGTTTATAATTGTAGGAACAGGCTCAGACCACTCTCAGCCTTTACAAAATTGATAATGGCTGCAGTGTATGGTGGCACTTTCTTCTTCAAGTAACTTTAAGGTTAACCCTCTCCCTGTTGAGCACTGTAATCACATCCTGAGTGAATGCTAGGCATGCACCCATTTCTCCTTGCTCTTAATCCTTATTCTCTCAGTCCAACATTCACTGAAGATGTAGATGCTCTTATACTACTTTTTCTGTGCCAGTATTTTTGAACAACATAAGGGGGTGTAGAGGTGCCAACACTAGGCCTAACTGAGAGTCTCCAAATAGAGAATGTGGGAAATGTCTAGGGGAGCAAATTCTGAAGGAAGCTCTTGGAACTGGGCAAGATATTCAATAGTACTGTCTTGTTATGACTTTCCTGGTGACCCAGGAAGTTTTCCTTCTGTCTTTTGTTAATGTTTTCAATTCTCTCTCAGCTCTAGGAAATGCTATCTTGGTATTTTGAGCCAGGAAGGAATAGTGTCTTTCTTTAATGAGCCAGGACTTCATTCGCTGTGAATGTGAACTATTCTTCTCACAGCTGGGATTCATTTGTTCAACCACAAAATGTCAGTTAAGAAAGAAAGAATTTAGTAGAGAAAGTGATATTCAAGGCCAGCCCATTCTGAGTTGGCTGGAAATTGGGTTAAGAGATAGAAAGTAACTGAGAATCAGGTGAACACTACTGATGGCTGTATGGTGAAAAAGGAAGCATGTAGCTCCTGACCTGCATGACTCACCCCTCAACTTACGTTCTATTCCTCCTCATTTCAGAGTCCCCATCCCAAGCTCCTGCCTTCAATACAAGCACCTTGTCTCTGAAAATTCCATTTTTTGCTCCTCTAAGTTACAGACATGAGGCTTAGGGAAGAAGGAGGGAAGAGGATATCTTATGCCATGCCCAGGGAAATTTGTTTCTGACATGCTTCAACTTAAGGATGGTTGCACATTCCCAAAGTATCCTTGTTTGAAAACTGTGTTTAGACTCCAAGCAGAACCATTAGAAATTAAATTGTCACTAGATGTGCTATCACTCATATGAAATAATGCATTTTGGGTTTCCAAAATGCCTCCTTTCAACAGATCTTTGGAAAATACAATTGATTCATAAATTGTTTTTGCAAAACTGCTGGTTGTGCTAATTTCTATAGATTGCCTTAGATTTTATTACTTCTTGACAGCTATAGGTAATCTGTGTTTGTTGAATTCTTCTTTCTTATTATTCAGCTGGTAAAAAAAACCTCTCTAAACTCCTTATTCGTCCCATAAAACACTGCTGAAATTGTACGTAATTGTCTCCAAATTTCTTTCTACTCTCGTAGCTACTATGCACTTGGACTATTCATTTCAATTGCTGAACCACAAAAATAGGTATCTTTTATTATATATACAAACAGCTTTCAATCTGCTAATTAGGGTTCATTAGAGAGCAATTGAACTTTACTCTGCCTGTGTCTTCCTCTCTATAAACCGGAGGCTGATGGCATTTTGCAGACTAATTGAATGGGCAGCCTTCCTGAACCTCATACTCTTTTCATTATGCTGCTGCTACCATACATACATTTTCTTGCCAGTGTTGGTGTATAGAAACTCTAGGAGTACCACTGTACTTAGTACACAATGCTGAGGGAGACTAATTTAAGGTGACTGGTTAGAGCTTGACTGGTTTTAAAGGAAACCTTCAGTGTAGGGTAGGAGAAAGAGGAGTGGCTAGGCAAACCCTCAGAATTCACTTATTCTCTGTGTTATTTAGAGATATTTTTCTCTCTAAAAGTAATGGTGCTAGACTTTTGCTACTCTGCTCCATATTATTAACTGACATGATGCCCCTTGTTCCTTTTATCAACCCCGTGGAGTGGACAGTTTTCTTGGCCCTATTTCTTTAAGAAACAGAAGCTTACCTGGAGAGGAAACATGGCCCAGTAGGAAAAGCATGGTCTTTGGAGTCAGACAGCCTGGCACTCAATTTCTGCCCCACCCTTTCGATCGTTTACTTTGGCACGTGACTGAAACACTTGGTGTTTCATTTTCCCTCATTTGTTTATGGAATGATAGTACCCAAAGGTTTGATGAGAGTCAGAGTTAAGAGTTAAACCGAGTGAGCTCAAGATTCACTCATTCTCATTCACCAAGCTCTCATTGAAATTCTACTATGTGCCACATATTTTAAGATGTTAGAAACACAAAGATAAAAAAGATGTTCCTCATGTAGTCCAAGGAGTTTTGATACAGTGGAGAAGATAGTCGAGGTAACAGAAAATCACAAGACAATGAGATAAACCCTGTGATGTGTATGGTGACTATAGAAGGACAGAGGTGGGTCATCTCGTTCAGCTTGCAGGAGTTCAGGAAAAGATCCTGGAGAATGAAAATAAAGCTGTGTCTTGAAAGAAGGGACAAGTTAACCAAATCAAATGACAGGTGAGGTTAAGGCCGCAATACTCAAGGAGGAAGCGAGGAATGGCAGAATGTCATGAAGAGAATGCAGGGACTTATAAATATAAGTTACAGATGAGAACATAGGGTTTGGGGGAGTGGTCAGAGAAATAGTTGATGGAGTAAGGGGCAGGAGAGGTTTGGAATAGTAATTAGGAAGGAACAAAGTCAGGATTTGAATGCAGATTTTCTTTTTCTTTTTTTTAAATTTTCAGGTCCTATTGTTAACACAAATTCATGCACTAGATGCACGGTGAGGCCAAACAAACTGAAATGTTGGGGTTTGGAGCAGAGAAAGGTTTATTGCAAGACCATGCAAGGAGACGAGTTGGTTCTTGCCCTGAAAAGCCTCGAGATCCCCGAAGGGTTTTGGTAAAGCATTTGTAAAGGCCAGGTGAGGGGGTGGGTCACAGGGTTCTGTGATCAGCTTGTGCACAATTCTCTGATTGGCTGACGGTGAGGCAGCGGGGTGGTGTCACAAGGGTTAACATTATCAGTCCTTAGGCTCCAGGAGGCCTGGGCCGATGTGCTCATGGTCATCAAGTAGTTCTTCCATTTGGTAGTGGGTTTTCACATCTGCCAAACAAGACAGGATAATCAAATGCTATTATCTAGGTACTTCAGAGAGGAGCTAAAGCAGAGGATATGGGGGAAGGCCTGTCCCAGGAAGGCCCCATAGGGTCCTGCTTGGTTACACTCTGATCTTTTTTTAAAATATTTTTTTATTGAAGTATAGTTGATTTACAGTGTTGTGCTAGTTTCAGGTATACAGAACAGTGATTCAGTTATACATATATAATATATACATATATATATATAATATATGTATTCTTTTTCAGATTCTTTTCCCTTATAGGTTATTACAAAATATTGAGTAGAGTTCCCTGTGCTATACAGTAGGTCCTTGTTGGTTACCTATTTTATATATAGTAGTGTGTATGTGTTACTCCTAACATCCTAATTTATCTCTCCCCCACCCCTTTTCCCTTTGGTAACCATAAGTTTGTTTTCTATGTCTGTGGGTCTATTTCTGTTTTGTAAATAAGTTCATTTGTATCTTTTTTTTTTTTTTTTTTGAATCTACATGTAAGTGATCTCATATGATATTTGTCTTTCTCTGTCTGCTGACTTCACTTAGTATGATAATCTCCAGGTCCATCCATGTTGTTGCAAATGGCATTATTTCATTCTGTTTTTAGATTTTCTGATTCAAATCCTATCCTTTCCATCTCAATCCCCTCCCAGCTCAGCACATGTGTGTGTGTGTGTGTGTGTGTGTGTGTGTGTGGTCATATGTTGAAATGAGTCCTTCAGTATATTTTTACCACTCTAGAGATGGTACTTTTCTTTACAGCTAACATGTGGATACACATTATAATACTGTTCTAATGGAACCAAAATGTCAACATACTTTGAGAGAAGCCTTTAGCTATATTTTTACTTACCATTATCTGTACTTCAAAAAAAGAACAATTCAAGCCCTTAGAAGCTGTTTGTGAAATAGTCAAGCTTTAAAAAGTTGTCTTTGATGAGACAGAGTACAAGCAAAGAAGAGAAAACAAAGCAGACTTGGTCAGCATGTAGTTATCATTTTATCTGAAATGAGAACCAACCATCCTAATGGACTTAAGAACTGCAAATATTTCTCCAGTGACTGGCAATTTCTAGAGAGAATTTTGCAAGTAGGCTACTTTTTGCAGTTGAATTATTATACATTTAGACTCATAGATAGGTGAATAATGGATAGATAGATAATAAATCTATATAAGGAAGTAGCTGTTACATTTGTCTTTTAAAACACAACTAATATGTGTAATATAAGACCTGGATTCTGTAAAGAATGTAAATTTTCTGGCCTAGAATGTCCCTTTCCTAATAAAAATAGATAAACTTGCGTATTTCAAGTAAGATTTTTGTGGTATTTTAATTTTCCAACCTAGCCCATTTGTTTGCAGAAGGCACAATGAAAGCATCTAAGAATGAAAAAATAAATAAATACGCAAAACAAAAATAACCAACCCATATCTAATACCTAATGTATTCAAATATTTATAATAGATGGGCTCCTTACAAGTGTGTGATTTAGAAAAAACAGCCTAGAGTGCATACATATTTTACCCATGTTCTGACAAACATATGACACTGATATTTCTCCCCTTATGGATACAATGGATTATTTTAAAATATAGTCTAGAATTGAATGTCTTTAAAGCAAATTCGTATTTCCTGTTGTTTTTCTTATAAACTTGAAGAATATTTCCATAGTTCAAATGTAAAGTTTTCTTTTTTTTTTTTTTTTTAATTAATGGGCACTCGAGGGGAGGTGATAAAGAGGTTACTCATTCCCATGGCTCCTGGGAACACTATTACAGTATTCGTACTTCATGTAATGTGGTATTTGCTAAGAAGGTGAAGGCAGAGGTTAACAGATTCCCATCTCTTTTGTACTATTTTCTTTAATTTTGTTTCACTTCTATTCCTCAAGATCTTAACAGATTTTCCCGTGCATATAGATATTCTTATTTCATACTCATAACTCCCAAAGCCAAACATTCATCTTAACTTTGTCAGGGGATGCTGTATATACAGCAAAAGGATTGTATGTGGCTGAAGAACTCCAATTATATTGCCAAGTCCATAAACACAGGGTATACATCTGAAATAAAATAAGACTCTACATACTCCTGTGATGAGGTATTTCCATTTGCCCCTCCAGATCATTTCTAGGTTTCTCCCCTTGTTCTATATCCCTGGAGGCTGATTTGAAGGGACTGTGAAAATGAGTTTCTTTTCCTCTAGCTTTCAGCGGGATCAATCAATGGAAGGCCCTGGTAGGAAACTGGAGGACATGAGGAAAGACAATTGGAATTTTTGTTCCCTTGGCTCCTCTCACTGGTTCATGGGTTGGCGGTGTCCAAGTTCCCCTTCTCCTGGCCACAGCTCCTATTGGGCAATCCTCCCTTCACACACAAGCCTCACCCTACGCTAAACATTCCATCCTAGTGTTGCTTCAGCCCTAGTGGTGGTTGGGAGCTCAGGGGTGCCTGCTTCGTCCTCCCCGGTTGGCTTCCCTTAACCCTGTTCACCATTTGCGTCTTCATTAAAACTCTCTTTAATCACTTCTTTTGAGTGTGCCATCTGTTTCTTGTCAGAACTCTGAATGATACAAGTTCCTAAAGCACAAAATAAAGAAAACAGTGGAAATAAATATCAAATTTAGGTTTCAAAACAGGTGAAATTTGTTTTCCTGCATCTCAGTATACTGTGTATAACAAATATATGTAAATATGAAGTACATGATCCCTGAAAAAAAGAGGTCTGGTTAAGAATCGTAAATTATTAGTATTACACCATGTTTAACATTTGCTGTACATTAATAATATGCAAGAGGCACAAATTTGCACTGAAAAGTAAATTGTTTTTCTTCTGCCCTGGAAAATCATTTTTTTCTAAAATATGTCGACATTTTCATGCAAAGAGATATACAAAAGACGGCATATCAGAAGCCAATCCCAGATGGCTTGAAAGCCACAGTACTGATCACTTTGGAGGCTCTTCAACATCTTCTTCAGAACACTCTGATGATGATAAAACTCTGCCCTCCCCTAAATAGGCCTGTGCTTAAAAAACAAGCTTCATCTTGTAATGACTTGCCGCTAACTCCATTAATGCAATTTGGAGGGGGTGTTTCTTTGTTTCATTTTGTGGCTCATTTCTTTCTACACCCTGCCTTGGTCCCCAGTGCTGCTTCCTGCCATAAGTTAGAAATGAATTTTTTTAAATAAGCACTTGTACTTTGAACCATAAAACAAAATCTGAAGCTGAAATCAAAGGAAGAAGGTAAATTACTTTTAGTGCTCGGCAAAGAAACTTTCACTTGGCTATTTCCTGTTGTTTTGAAACTCTGAAAATCAATACAGAAACATATCATATTCTGAAGGCAGGTCATCTGTGCGCTAGGTGTTTTTAACAGTTGGCTTTGAAGGGGATACTTATGCCCCCTTGACATGAATCTACAGTTCTTTGCGCTAAGTGTCCCCATGAAACTACATTTTTGCTCAGGCTATCCATCTCAATGGTTATTACTTTTTACTGTTCCAGGCTCCCATCTTCTATTATAGATTCACTGATAGATCAATATGACAGAGGCAAGATAAAAGTCAGTTAGCTGCACATGTCTATTATGAGCCTGAAAATTCAGACACACATTTCTCCTGACAGAAGGCAGGCACATAACCGAGTCGTTATGTGTCTGGGTGGTTTTCTAGTCCTTTTTGTACAAAATCACATTGCTTGACATCATTCTTAATTTTGAGGTCCTTATGGCCTGTCAGGGAGTTAGGAGTGAGTGGTTCCCTAGGGGAGAGAGTGATTTTAAAATACAATCTTCACTTTTGAAAGGAGAGAACAAAACACATTTGCTGCTACACTGAGGCAGTAAAAAGGAGTGCTGACATGCTCAGTTTCTAAACCACAGGCAAGTGGACTGTAAAACCAAGTGATGGGTCAAACTCAAGAGAAGAAGATTTGCAGTCCTCTACAGGGTCATGGCTGTGAGGAAACTGGCTTTGGGTTGGTTGGAAACCTCATGTTCTCTCTGGGGTTGATCACTTCAGCTATTAATCAGCAACCATTTTGAGAAAGAAGTAGAAATCTGCCAAACATTGAAGCCACTGTCCCCAAGATGGTCTATCATATGTCACAGCATCAGGAAGAAGACTGCTCCAGTGACAACTCAAAGGCTGAAGAAATTGGTAGCAAAAGAGGCTGAGATTCAAATTGTTTCACATTTTAAGATTTTTAGCTCTTATTGCAAGTTCTCATGGTTAGAATCCTGACAAAAGATGTGAAACTTGAAAAGTCCATCAAAGGTCTTTAGAAATCCAACTAAAATGTAGACCTTTTAATTCATTAACTTAGTGTCTCATGCATGGATTTAATAAGCATTTATTGAGTTCTTACTGTATATCAGACACTGTATAAGGTGCTAAGGTTAGAAAGAGCCTGGTTTCCCTGCTCTCAAGTAACTTATGGTCCGGGGCAGAGACAGACAGGATAACAGGAAATGGTATGAAAAATACATACAGACAAAGCAATTCATTATTTTCATAAAGACTTATCTAAAATCCATACACATTTATGTACCCAAAGGACACATTACAGCAGTTGCCTATGGGGCGTGAGGGGAGGAAGTGACAGGAAGAAATGGGGATAAAGGAAAAATAAATGAATGAAGAGAAAAAATGAATGAATGAATGACAGTGAACAAAGAAAGGCATTGCACAGACTGCTAATATTCCACTATGAATTGAGCTTGGAGAAAGCAAAAAAAGCTAGAAATGATTAGGTTGTGGGTGTGTGCACACATTGCTGCTCACGACACAGAGGAGACACTTAGCCTACCTGGGTTTAGGGAAGGCCTCCTGGCCGAGGCAGCCCTCAAGGGATTTCCAGAGGATGAACAGGGTGAAGAGAGGTCAGCAAAAAGATATCTGTGTCTATGTAAACATTGACATATTTATCTTTTATTGTGGTAAAAAAAAACATAACACGAGATCGACGTTCTTAACAAAGTTTAGTGTTGTTCACAATAAGCCCAATGTTGCACAGCAGATCTCTAGGACTTTTTCATTTTGCGTGACTGAAACTTTCTACGCACTGAACAGCAACTCCCCGTTCCCCTCCTCACCCCAGTATATTTATCTATTTTCAATTTTAATTTCTCCCCCTCCACCCCCCCACGAAGGAACACTTATTTGAAGACATGAGGGAGAACAGCAAGTAGATTATTACATCAAAGGGGTGGGCTGTCAAGATGTCACATGATTGTCAGATCATCAAAGGCCTTAAAAATTCCACTAAGAAAATTTGATCTTTAACAAAGGAAGCCAATACGATTTTTTGTGTGTAAGGGCATGAAATAGTAAATATATCCACTTCACAGCCATCACTCCGGGGACAATTAGGAGGACCAACCTAACAAAATCTGGCAGATCCATACAATGGAATCTTATGGATCTGGCAGATCCATACAATGGAATCTTATGGATCTGGCAGATCCATACAATGGAAGGAGCGTTCAACCAGTCTGGAAAATGTGGTCATTGAGACAAAAATAAAAAGGGCCTTGGTGGGAGTGGGAGAGGGGTGTTATGACAGGCTCCCAGGTGAGAAGGAAGGCCAGAGGGGCAGGGCAAGTGACAGGGGTGGGGACCATCCATTTACTCATTTTCACACAAGTTAAACCTCACACCTGCTGATTAAGGAGAGGCCGTGAACATTTAGTCAGGAGCAGCTCCGAGCACGCCCGTCTTGGCTGTAGTTTACACTCTGAAGTTGGCCTCCATGGGTAAACCCTAAGAAATGACAAGTGGCATCCTTCCTTTTTCAAACATGGATCCGTTTTAAGAACAAGTGGATCATGAGTGAGCATAACAGAAAACAAGATAAGGAAGGCAGAGCTGGAGCTCTGTGAAAAATCAGTGTCTAGTACTTAAGGTCACAAATTCTCCATTATTTCATTTTTTAAATGTGTTGAATATAGCAAATAAGCATGTGGGTCTAAAGAAATAATACTAAGAGTTTTGTTTCATTTTGGCTATAAAGATCTCCCAATCAGTACCAACATTTCTATGAGATAAAGAACCACCGAGGTCCAGGGATTTGAGAGGGCTAGAAAAAGAGGCCAACAAAAAGACAAAGTCATGCTTTGGTCAGACATGGGATTTGTGTTTGTATATATATATATATTTTTTTTAATTAATTTTTTTCCAGTTGTATTGAAATAGCATTTGTATATTTTTTTAAACAGCTTTATTGAGATATAATTTATATACCAAAATCACCCATTTAAAGTTTACAGTCAAAGGGGGTTTAGTATATTCACTGAATTTGCAAACATCACCACACCACAATCTAATTTTACAGTTTTATCACCCAAAAAGAGACCCTTGTACTCATTAGCAGTTATTCTCCATGCCCTATCCTAGCTCTAGACAACCTCTAGATTTGCCTATTCTGAGCATTTTATATAAGCGGAATCAGACAGTATGTGGCCTTTTGTGACTGGCTTCACTTAGCATAATGTTTTCAAGACTCATATATGGTCACATATATTAGTACTTCATTCCTTTTTATTGCTAAATAATATTCCATTGTATGGATCTGCCAGATTTTGTTTATTCATTCATCAGTTGATGGACATTTTGAGTTGTTTCCACTTTTTTGGCCATTTGTGTAATGCTCTTATGAACATTTATGTACAAGTTTTTGCATGGATCTAGGTTTTTATTTCCCTTGGATATGTATCTAAGAGTGGTATTGCTTTGATTAACATTTCAATGAAGTGTTAAACTGTTTTCCAAAGTGGTTGCCCCATTTTACATTCCTACCAGCAATATGTGAAGACTAATTTCTCTACATCCTAGCTAACATTTGTTATTGTCTCTCTTTGATTATAGCTATCCTAGTGGGTATGAAGTGGTGTCTCATTGTGGTACTGATTTTCATTTTCCTGTATGTTTATATTTAAATCTATTGGCTCAATCTCTTTTTTATTATTTAGAATATATTTCTTTAACATTTTTTAAATCTTGTAAAACTTTGTGAAAACTCTCCAGTGCCATTTGTAACATATAGTATAAAACTTATAGGCTTGAAACATTAAATATTTATTAGTTAGAGAATCCATGATTTAGGCTGGGCTCAGCTAGGTTGTTCTGATCTGAGCTCACTCAGGTGTCTGGGGATTAGCTGATCGTTGGCTAATGATCTAGGCTGGCCTTGACAGGATAACTCAGATCTCTTCCATGTGTCTCCTGCCCCCCAAGAAGCAAGAGCAGACATGTTTTTCCCAGACAGTGGCTGAATAGCATAAGCAGAGGTGGCAAAGTGCAAATGCTTTTCTGTGCCTTTGCCTCTGGTACAACTGCTTATATTTCATTGGGCAAAGCAAGTCATATGGCTACACTGAGAACCAGGGGGCAAAGAAATATGTTCACTTCTTAATGGGAAAAACTGCAAAGTCTCATGGGAAAGGACATGGAAACCACAAGGGGGAAGCATCCAAGCCATTCAGGGCATCAGTCTTCCACATCCATTACACTGTTACTCAGAAGAGAGATGGATTAGTTTGGTAGACCAGAAACCATTGTTTCACTGACCTCTTAAGGCAGGGCCACTTTGCTTTCATGTTTGCCTGTGTGAAAAACTGATCCATTAGCTACTCTAGTGTTAAATATTCCCCTGGTAACAAAGATTCAATTTTTAAAAAAAATAGGAAAGATATTTATTTGGCAAATGAACATTCTGTTGTTTGAAAACATCTCCAGGACCATAATGAGAACTCAGGACAAACATAGATCAAACAGTAGCAGGCACTCTGAAGTATTCTGGGAAGTGTTTAAACCTGGGATAGATGACATTATTTAAGTATTTATAAATGTCATATCATCTGTTTTAGGAAAAGCTAATAGAATGTCTTGCAGACATTTCAGGTCCCCCCCCAAATTGCTTCTATAATCTATTTCCATAGATTCGGCAAATGTGGGAGCAGACGTATTATGGGTCAATACCAGTGAAAAGACTCTCTGCACAGATACAGGATTCACAGTCCATTAAGCTTCAGGCCTGCCCTGATGTGGATTCCTCTGATATATTACTATTATATCCTATTTTTGTTGACTCAGTTACGATGTCAGCAAAACCAAACATTTTGGCTTGTGGCCCAGCCTTGAGCTGTCTATGGAGGATATGTTTTTGCCTTTACCACCATGACAGTAATGAGCAACTGACATTAGTTTGATTTGCATAATTGTGTGCTTCCAACTTAGACTCTGTGTCAGTAGGAGACAACTTATTGTGATGATACCCACAGCATATTATCTGTTTTGTGCTATCAGCATTTATTTATGTAAATTCCATCATTACAAGAGGTCATTTACCAACCTTCTACCACAAAATCACATTCTCTGCCAATAAGCAGGGAGAAAATACCATAGCAGAAGAGCTGGGTATATTTTGTAATTCACAGTTGTTGGTCAAGGAGTCGAAGAAGATATTTTTGTGGGTCGCTTGCTTGTTTGTTTTTTTAGGCTAGTTTGCTTTAAGGACTGACAGATACGATGACGATCTGAAAGTCTGTCTGTGACCATTTAGAACTAATGCCGTCAAGCAAACACATTCTCTCCCTCTCTCTCTGACATACACATATACATACACCACAAAGATTATCTGACTCATCTAAAATTTTCTTTAAGAATAATTTATGGTCTAAAAAAATATTTTGTGTTCCCTAGATGATAAGTCGAATGTTTTCTTTGATAAGAAGCTGAACTCTGTAATTTATTCATGCAAGAGATAAAAAGATAGAATAACTAACTAGGATATCCCACTTGTAAAAGTACCTGAAAGAATGACTAGGAACTGTGTGGAACCTGAGACTTTGTAAACCAAACTTCACAACTCTGTTCATGAAAATAGCCAAGGTCGTTTGTGCATTTTGTCATTAACGGTAGATGAGTCTCCTAGGTCTTGTCAGTGTAACTGGAATTGTAATTTATACATTTCTTTGATACTTATCTCCAGTTAAGCACAAAGGAATGTCAGCATTTAACCCTCCTTCAAGGAATGACAATGTAGAAAAAAGGGAAAAAAGAAGGAAAGAAAACCCAGCAGTCAACCATTTTAAATCTAGTTGACACCTGTCAGAAAGAACTCTGACAAAAAGGAGGATAATTAGAATATTGCTTTATTGTGAGCTCAGAGTTCCCAGCCTGGCCTGTATCATGCTTCAGGCTGGTCAGAGAAGACAAACAAAGGGGAACACAATACAAATGAAAAAATCAACCAGAAATCTCATCTTACACTTCAGCCTCTTTGCAGAGGCTCTTAATGGCAGCACAGCTGATCATTCAGCTCAAAATGAACTTAGAAATGATCTTTTAAAGAGGCCAACATAACAACCACATTTGGAAAACTTCTTAAAGAATATATAAGATTTTCAACTAGATACCTTTCTAAGCCTCAGTGCTAAATTGAGAAATGACAGAAAGATATTCTACCAACCTAAAATTTCTTAGTTTGATACGATAATCCTTTGAAAGTGTATCCTGTTAGGTGTTTTTATTTTTGCTTTTGTTTTCACTTAACTTCTGACACTTTGGTGGGTAGGAAGGCAACAGGAGGAAGAGGGAGAGAATGTATTTGCTGGGTGGCATGAAACATTCTTTCCTCTTGTATAAGCATTTAGAACTTCAACTCATAACTAAGCTTTTCTCAATAATATTATCCTTTATTTTGTATTTTGTGGGTGAAATGTCTCCATATAAAGCATTAGAATCTCCTACCACTTTGACTTCTATTTTGACCTCCTGTGGCAAATGAAACTGGATCAGGAATACAGTGATCAAGGGACAGACGCCATGATGTGTTGCACAGAGCAAGTGATTAGGAGTAACCAGACAGGATTTAATTCCCAGCCATTTGTACTATTTATGTAACATTGGTCAGCCTTTTCACATGTTTGCTCCTCAGTTTCCTCATTGGTAGAATGCAATGCAAAGCTGTAAGTGTCCTTTCAATGTGATCTTTGAGACAGCACCATGATTTATGTTAGCATTTGCTTGAGTGCTTGCATTTGGAATAGAACTAGGGGTGGAAAAGTGAGGTCACTTGATGTTATTTCTTGTGTAGACAAGTTCTCAAAGGGAGAAGAAAAGGCACTCACAGAAACAAAGCCAGACAAACAGAGCACACATTCTCTTAGGAATACCTCCTCAAAAAGAGTTCAAATAAGCGACTGAGGAGAAAGGCAAATCTGGCCATGGAAGAACAGCTGGGAGAAGCAAGGGTCTGGAGACCGGTTCATCTACAGTAGGGGGGGACACCAAACACGTGTCAAAGGGAGAATGCAGTCTTTCTGAAGAGCCCACTGTGTACTTCCATGAGCGCAAGTTGAAAGGCAGTGTGAAATGTTACCTAAAAGCCAGAGGGGCAGAACAGTAACACTGGGGAAAATAATGGCCGATACCAAAATGGGGCAAGCCAACTGAAGGATGTAGTTGAAGGAATCAAACCAAGGGAGACCCTTGTGGGGCAGTTGAGCAAGAAGGGTTGGGGGGAATGACGGTAGCAGTCAGAAAAAAGTTAGTATGTTTGGCCACAGGGACTGAGAGAGGCATCTGGAAACAATGAAAGGCAAAATTTATTTTTCTCTAGTTTTCTTTGAAAATAACTCTCCAGTGAAACGCAAACCATAATAACAGTATCCTTAACATTTCACTTTTTGTGTTTTAAAAACTGATCTAAGACACAAACACAAAATTCTGGTTATGCTAATTAAGTGGAATTATGATTTACAAAACAATCCCTTGTAGCTTTTCTGATTTTCATGAAGTCTTACTTCACTTAGAACAAGCCCAGGGAACAAGAAGAGAGCTTAATGAATACTTTTTTCTATATTCCCTACAGCCACTCTTTACTCTGCTTACCCTGTCTTGGACATATGGAAACATAATGGAAGAAATGGAACAGAAGACTCAATGATGTCTTTTCTTGGCTAATGACAAAGGAAAAAACCCATGCTGATCATTTATAATATGCAATGTACTCATATCAAAGATAACATAATCAGAGGAGAGTGGGTTACAAACTACCCAATTGACTCAGCAGGTATCACCAAAATATTTGCAGGTTGCTTGGTAACCCAATTAAAAGTCACTATTTAAATCCCAGATCATTAGTGACTGAAAATCACTATCATTTGATGGCTCATCTCAGTCCAGTTCTTAGGGGAGATTTTCCTACATCAAAAAGCCACCAACATATTTGGCACTAATTGGCTCCCTTGGTGGCAATCTCAGCCTATAGGCCAAGAATTGAGTGGACCTGGGAGACCAAGCTATTCTCCCAGCCTGAGAGCTGGTGCTTCTCAGCATGAGCTGAAGGACATTGGTGGGTTAATATGAGAGTTTTACACAGATATTACCTGTCTTTGGATAAATTGAAATGTTCTATATTTAAGACTGTCATATTGGTGGCCAGTTCTTTTTTTAAATTAAGTTCTATTTAGGACTTTCTTATTAAAATGTATTTCTCCTCTCTTTCCCCCTCCCCCTTTTCAGATCCTCTCCCAAACCCACAAAAATTAACATAAAAAACAGCAAATTTTATCATCTCAAAATTAGAAACCTGAATTACAGACATAGATGCTACCCAAAAGACAGGCCTAGGTTAAAAGGGAAATTGTTTCTTCACTAAAATTAACATGTTGATAGCACTGTTACTTTGCTGGATATGATAGGAACTTCCATAGAGATGAACAGATTTCTGGAGTATTCATATAAATATGTATGAGACAGAATTATTTGAGTACTTTTCTATTGAAAATTGGTCTGAAATTGATCTTATGAGATAATAGGTTTGCCATAGATTGTGGTATTGAAAGTAGTAGACAAATTCAAAATCAGTGAAGAGCTAGGTTTGCTACTAGAAGTGATCTTGTAACTAAATATGTCTATCTTGGACATTTGGCTATGAAGAAAAGCATGATGCAGAGTATTGCAAGATAAGTTCATCACAATTTTTGACACACACATAAAAGATAAAGAGGGCCATAGATAATAGAACAAAGTTATGAAAAATAAAGTCTAATACAAAAAAAAAAAAAAACTGGACTAAGAGAAGAGCTGGACTCTAGTTGTATCACTGCTATCACTTTGGTCTGAATTTTTTTTTACCTGCAGGTCTGGAAATAAAGATATACAAGACCCCTTTTTAGCTTAGGAGTTGTGAGATTCCTTTAGAAGAGATTTCTTTACAGTTTTCTTTCTACCAATGTCTACTTTTGGTGGACTGGGTCATGAGAAGCCAATTATATTTTATCTTCACGATTTTTAACAAAAATTCTAAAATGACAAAACCTGCTGAATTTATTGGATTGCAGAATTTTAAAAATGAATCTCTGAGGATCCCTTATGAAAAATATTTAACCAGATATATGGAAGTTTTAGTTTCATTGGCTACAGAGCCAGATAAGAGGGAAGTGGACTTGCTGAGTAGTACTGAAAGAGACTTCTAACAATTTTATAACAATGAACTTTCTCAACACAGACGTCAAGACCACAAAGACGTGATGCCTGAGTCAATATAGTGCACTAGCTTCCATCCACTTACAAAGTAGAAAGATTGAGTTTTGTCTTGAGTTAGTTACTGAGAGTAGCAGATCACAAAAATTTCTTATCTTCCACCTTCATTGTTAACAATATTTTGTTGAATGGGACTAGAGTTTTGCAGTGTATTTTTTACAGGCTCTCTTTCATTCAATTACTTGTAGCTAAGGCTTTAAGGAGGTGATGTACGTATTTCTATGAAAATATGTATAATCCAGTTAAGTCTCATAGGCGTTC
The DNA here is from genome assembly GCF_028023285.1 of Balaenoptera ricei. Taxonomy (NCBI): domain Eukaryota; kingdom Metazoa; phylum Chordata; class Mammalia; order Artiodactyla; family Balaenopteridae; genus Balaenoptera; species Balaenoptera ricei. Next base: position 72,971,489 of record NC_082639.1, on the reverse strand, counting down.
AAACAGACATATTTTATTTTCTATGGCTGCTGTATTCATGTTCAGCAGACATTGGTGAAGATGACCCAGTTCTAGGAAAGTATTCAAATGTGTCATGAAGTCATGGAAGAGACTGCAGTGGTTATCTCATACTACTTTTTTGTGCATGAATTCTCTATAAAACAGAGCAGTTTACCAATAAAATTTATAAAACACTAGTTTCAAGAGTGTCTCAATGAAAAAAATGTTTAGTGGCCAATTAATTTAGGAAATGTTGTATGCTATATCCTTCCATTAGGGAATCACAGAGTATAATAAAAGTCTTTGAGAAACCCTGAAATGGAAGACAAACATTATTTGCTTAATTTAGAGTTTCCTAAACAAATTTGATTATAAATTCCTTTTCTCTTAATTGCTGTTTACTTGTGTTCTAAAGAATAAAGTCTCTAATAAAGAAGCTATGCACCCTCTGTATGAACACCCAGGGATTAAAAAAAAAAAAAATGTGACTGCTTTTTAGTAAGTTCTTCCTTGTATTGAACTGGAATACTTGTTGCCTTCACCTATTAATTGTTACCATGTACCGTACAGACATACAGTGAATATCGACCTTATAGCAATATTCCAAATATGTTAAGTCAAGAAAAGAATTAATTTTATCTCTGTGACTCCTGTCCTAAACATTAAATATCCTCAGTTGTTCAGACATTCCTTCTACTCTTGAGTTTCAGCGATATTCCCCATCTCTGAATATATTCCAATTTACTACTACCCCTATTACGAGCAGCCTTGGGAAGGATACAGGATCCCAGTGGGCTAGAACAGAGCAGGACAGAGGGAGACTATCACCTCCTCTATGGAGTAGTCAGTAATTTATCATGTGGTTCAGACTACTTGCTCTGCTTTTGCTAAAAATGACTTGTAACAGATGTCCTGCGTGGTGGTCTTAATTCTAAGATGGCCCCAAGATTTCCTGCCTGCCTCTTTTCATTCACGGAACAGTGTCTGGGACTCTGGATATGATTTTACTCTCATAATTAGATTACCATGTGGCACACTTGACCTTAAATTAGGGTGGGTCTGACATAGTCACACAAGCTCTTTAAAAGCAGAGAGTTTTCTCTGTCTGCTCCCACACCAGTAAGGCAGAGATCCAAATCAGGAGAAGGATTCAAAGAGCTGTTTCTGGCTTGAAGATGGAGGGGGCCACACGGCATGGGATGTAGGTGACTTTTAGTTGCTGAGAACAGCCATTGGATGATAGACAGCAAGGAAACAGGGACCGTAGTCCTAAAACTGCAAGAAACTGAGTTTGGCCAAAAGCCTGAGTGATCTTGGTTTTGGATACTTTTTCAGTAGTTCAAGATGAAAACTCAGTCAGGCTAACTCCTTGATTTTGGCATTGTAGGACCCTGAGCTGAAAACAGAGTAACACTGTACCAGATTTCTGACCTACAGAACAGTGAGCAAATAAACGGATATTTTTTAAGCCACTAAATTTGTAGTAATTTGTTACACAGCAATAGAAAACTAATAAATCCAGATAATCAAAGCTCACCATCTTTACCATATTTTGCTTTTATATGTGATTTGTGATAAATGTCAGTAAAACATTTTCCATTTTCTCTGTCTGAACAGCTTTAAGTATCTTACATAATAAATATTACTTTCATGCCTCCTTTTCTTTGCTTCCAATAAGATGTTGTCAGCTTGCAGCCATTCTCTGATTCATGGATTTCCACACAAATTCATATTTTATGGACATACAGATCTGTCTCCTCTGCCTCCATTTTTTTTTAACTTTCTTTGGACTTTTCATTAAGATATTGCCCTTCCAATTCTAGATTATAAGCATGAGACATGACATATTTATAACTATTTATAATAACTATTTACCTTTTTCTACTAAGATCATAAGTTTACTCCATTGAGTAGCCAATTCCTAGTATTATTATGCTGATTTACCTCAAGTATTAATTATGACCTCTTTCCTCATTTGCTTTTTTTCTTATGAATTACCAGGAATCTTCTCCATTACTCACTTTCTGATTTGTGTTTTTGTCCTCTGTAATAACTGGTATTAAAGATTTCTTCCATTTCTTCTCCTACATATATTTTCAGCTTGAACAACTCTGTACCACTCATTCTTTGAGCAACTATCTTAGTCCATTACTGCAATATCTTGAACCAAGGTCTAAGACCCACCTCTCTATGGTACCCTTTGGTATAGAAAGCTTTTCCCTGCCCATACCTCATTTATCTTTCAGAATCCCAGCCTTAAAATGAATGAAAATGTAGAGTTGTTATCTGGGGTCCCAAATCCTTCATTATTATATCCCTGAAGGTATTTTGTTAACCCTCTTTTTTGGTTTTCCTTCACTGCATGAGTAAGTAATTTTAGGTAATAGTTAGAGGGTCTGGTAAGCCTCAGAAGCATAAAAAATCACATAAACCCTCTCCAAGAAGAAACAAACCCTTGAAGGGACAATCATCAGAGAGGAGTGCTACCACGTCCTCCCAGTTCTGTTTCTGAAAACACTAGCCATTCCTTCTCTGTCGCCTTTCATGGCTTCTCTTCTCTCAGGTCTATGTACCCACATCTCGCTATGAGCTCATTTTGGGCTGGAATTTAGACTCGAATGTGAAGTGAAGGACAGTGTACTTTGGATACCATGTACATATTTGGCCAATGGTAACCTCAGTAAACAATGAAATATCCACTCCCTCTTTGTACTTTTAATGGACATTAAGGAGTTATACTTCGAAAATATGATTTAAAAATTTTATTGAAGTAAAGTGATTTACAATGTTGTGTTAGGTTCAGGTATACAGCCAAGTGATTCAGTTATCTATATCTATATCTATATCTATATCTATATCTATATCTATCTATATATATATTCTTTTTCAGATTCTTTTCCCTTGTAACTTATTACAAAATACTGGGTATAGTTCCCTGTGCTATACAGTAGGCCCTTGTTGGACCTATCTGATTTGAAAATGACTGGTGATCTATGCTATTAAATATTAAAGATTAATATCCACTATAGGCTGAATGTTCGTGTTCTCCCCACCCCCAAATTCATATGCTGGAACCTGATCCCCAGTGTGAAGGTATTTGGATATGGGAATTTGAGGAAGTGATTAGGTCACGTGGGTGGAGCCCTCATGAGTGAGAGAGTGACCTTTTAGGAGACCCCAGAATGCTCCTTAGCCCCTTTTCATCACGTGAGGACACAGCAAGAAGACGATTAGGAAAACAATTCTCACTAGACACCGAATCTGCTGGCACTTTGATCTTGGACTTCCCAGCCTTCAGAACTGTGAGAAATAAATGTCTGATGTTTAAACCACCAGTTTATGGAATTTTGGTTATATCAGCCAGAATGGGCTAAGATTATGTCTTATAGTACTTGCCTTAAATTGCCATTTTGTTCCTAGATCTCAGGCAGGGCAAGGGGTTTTGTCTGATTCTCCAGATAATCCTAAAGAGAGATTATTGAGTTCAAGCATCTCAATTAATACTTGATCTACTCCAACAGTATCTATCTTTTGTCACTACTATTTTATTTTAATTGTCTAGTTGTTTTGGTTCTGAAAACTTAATTGGTGAGTGGGTATGGTACATACAAATGCATATATGAGGTGATTCTCTTTGGTTATCATGCTTTTCCAAGTATATTTCTGTGCTTTCCTCTTTAACTATTCATTCTGAAACTCAAAACTGTTATTTTACTTTCCCATTACCCTATAAATGTAGTAAATATACTTGATTTTTGCTTCATTAATTTTCCAGTTAATCAACATCTCCTTAATTAGCTCAACATTTTTATTAATATTTACTTTCAATATCTACATTCTCCTCAATTTCAATTCCAAACCACAAAATCTAAAAATATTTCCTTAACTGAACAAATTTGGCAACTCATCAGTACAAATTCTCTTCCAACCTCTCTTTTTTAATAACAATAGATAAAAATTATCTGAATATATTTATACTGCTTATATAGCATTTTTCCCTTTCCAATGTGGCCTTTAAGAATAGCACAATGTTATTTTCTGTTATGTACTTTAATCTTACAGCAGAGTGAAATATTAAATGTGGGTTAAGCTCTAAAATTATTGAGAAGAAAATTATACACACACACACACGCACACACACACACATATATATACGTACATAGGGCCACTGAAAATCTCTTAGAGAAAGGTCATGTTGAAGATTGGCAAACGAATATTTTCCTTCGACATCAGAATAGGTTATTGCTTCCTTGGTTGAGTTTCAGATGAAATGGTTGGCCTGAATTTAGGAGGCATATTGTAGGGAAAATAAGTATCTTTAAATGATAAAATTGTACTTCAGTCAGTAACAGGCAACGACTGAATGGACAGTCAAATCATGTCTCCCTCTCCTTGTTTGCTAGGATGTTCCTTTATTGAAATGATGGCAAGAATCTTCTGCAGTTATTAAATTGTTCTTTTCTTTTCTCCTTGACTTGCTTACTCTCTTCTTTTGTCAGAGACAGCTGAATTTACATATTTTAAGTCTGTGGATCAGGTGACAGACTGCACTGCACAAAATGATCCATTGGTATGATGACTGTTTTTAGTTGACTAACCTTAGAATGATGAAACAAAATAAAATATACTTTATTTTATTTACTCTCATGATACAGCTTAAACTTTTAACTTTTCTTTTGTGAGAAATGAGAAAATGAAGACAGAAAGATGAAAGAGAAATGTAAGTTTCATTGAGCATATATTCTATGCCAGTAATTCTGCATGATGTATGCCATCAACACTTAAAAATAATCTCATAAAATGCATTATTTTACCCATTTTATAGATAAGAAAACAGACTCAGAGAGATCATTTGTTGAAAATTATACAACTAATACACACAGTTGCTTTTTTACCAGGAAGTAGATTCCAAAGTCCAAGTTCTCTCCAGAAAGCCACCCACCCTCCTGTCACCTAACTTTATTCCTATTTTAAGACAAATGCTTTTGGGACAGCAGGTTGAGGTTTCCAAGACCTTGTTAACTCCCACCATAGTCCAAGTACGACAGTTTTTATTTCACTTGTAAGCAACAGGAAATTTTTTCCTTGTGGTTCTGATTCATGTATACTGTACTCACAAAGTTGTCTAATGTTTTATCAAGAGCTTTTTGAACTGCAAGCCAGATGATTTTTTTTTAATTTACTGGAAGTAAAATGTTGTTGATATAAACAGAATGGAAGCGCCTCAGACTATTAGATTAAAAACAGGACTTAAATCCCTAAGTTTATACTCACAATGATATGCTATAAATGTAGCAAAGCATATTTTATTGTTTATACTTTTGATTGCCTAAAATTAACATGATAAACACAAGTGTGCTTTTTCCCCTAGTGCTTATCAGGGGTGTGTGTGTTTGTGTGTGTGTGTGTGTGTGTGTGTGTGTGTGTGTGTGTGTATGGAGCTTCTATTTCCTCATAGTGATATATTAATAAAGTGTCTACTTTAAAAATTATCGATATTTCTAGGAATTTTTTTAAAATACAAATCAGCATTATATATAGGTCCATGATTGAAGCTGTATTTGAATACACCATGCCAATGCTTTCATGCAAAGTTAAAGATGTTAGTTTTTAAATCATAGGTAGTCTAGTAGTTCAGAAACATTAAAAGTGAAATTCCTGATTCCCTTTGAAAATAGTTGAGACTGGAGAGGAAACAAAAATTGGTTGGACTTTAGTGAGCTGAGGAAATAAATCCCACTCTGTATAGATTGACATCCTAATGTCACAAATCAATTTAGAAATTATGCACAAGATAAATCTCTTTCCTCTCATTGCACCAATGTATTTAGCTTAATCACGAGCATCAGTGGAGACAGAGCCTAAAAAATAAATTGTTCACTGTCTCCAAGACAAACCCCAAATAAGAAACTTGATATTTTGCATAAACTCTATCTCTGGAATATGCTTTTGAAAAGACATGCCATAATTATATGTAGCATTATAGAGGTTCTTGTGTTTATAAATATTTTCAAAAGGCTTTGAAATTGTTTGTAAATCCAAAGTTTATAAATGACTTATGAAATCCACAAATTTGCTAAACATGTTTCTGCATTTTTGTATTATGCTCTGTGATTTTTCTTTCTGTGTTGTGTAAGTCAAAGAAAATGATATACAATATGGCTAGATAGGACTAAAATTTCCAAACAAAAGAAGCATCTGTTTTTCTAATTTAGTTTTTGAATTTATGTTGGTTTCACAATTGGTTACTCTGCAAACAATGTGGTTCAAATGACAATGACATTGATTACATTTCTACTTTACACTAAGAGCATTTTTATCCACGATTGTCAACTCCAGTAACCAGCAAAAACTAAGCCTTTAAGCACCTCTGTACCTTGGGTATTGTTTTACCCAATCTGAAGCAGATTGAACTGTAACTTCGCAGGAGGCTGACACAGTTTTCATGAAGCCGGAAATGACTGGAATTTTAAAAACTGGGTTGCAAGAGCTTATCTTTTGATGTATATTTTAAAATTTTGGAGCAAGCTACTTATGCCTGTGGTTTCTCCACTATGCTCATCTTTCCAACAGTACTTTGAAATGATTTCTAGGTTGGGGACTATGGGCCAGGTGAACTTTGTCTCAGCATTAATTCCTACTTTCTTTATGCTTCTATGGGGTGTGTTCCTAATTCCTCTCTTAGCCAGTGGAAGAGGCTATGTTATAAATGGGTAACAAGCCTTCAGAGTATTATCCCACCGTACACAACTTTGATTCCCAAGGTGGTTACCATCAATTGCTTTAGTTCAAAATTTCACTTTGCAGATCATCTAAATATTCACATCTGCACCTTGATTTCTTAAAAATATTTTTATGTCTATCCTGCATCCAAATAGACTGTGGGCCCTTCAGTACAAGGAGAAACTTGCATTCCATGAATTTTCATCTAGTCATTTGATCATTTAGCAAATACTTATTGAGTAACTACTACGTTTAAAATAGTCTGCTCCATGCTGGCTCATAGGAACAACTGGACACATTCTTCTGGTTAAGGATACTTCTTGTTTCAATAAGGTGAGAACTTTATGGAAAACCCATTGGAAATTGAGTTGACCAGTATGCTCTACTGAAATATTTTCATACTATAACTTGTATCTATAATGCTAGAACATTTAAATTGTGTAATTTCTAGTTATGACATCTTAGTCCTGATGGCTACCATTTTGTATTTTTTCTGTTGAGAGGAAATCATTACTCTATACCCAGGAAATGGAAAACTCTGAATCATCTGCCATGGCTTCTGCTATGATACCTTCAGTGATTTGATTAGTTTTTAGATGTGTATTAAAATAACATTTCTGTCTTATAAGTAAGATAAACTTAATGACCATTTTTAACATGACAAGATATTATAATAAGGTATTAAATGGATATTATTGCTCCACAGTGAAACCAGACTAGCTTTAACGTATTCTTTATTGAATGGTGTTTTATACTATAGCAAGAAGAAATTGCCAGCTAAACTGTTTAATTACTACCTCACTGAGAAAGCCAAAAATGACCTATTACCTGATTTCTTTTCATGTCATTTTGATATTACCTGGGCATGTAAACCTTACTTGAATAGTCTTATAATACAGTGTATAACTAACCCAAATCTGGAATCAGGTAAACTTGGGTATAAAACCTGCTTTTGTCTTTCAGGAACTGTATCACGGTGGGGAAATAATTTTGTTCCATGTAAAACTCAGTTTTACCATTTGGGAAATGGAATAACAAAAAGTATTTTCATGAGTTTATGCATGGGATACTTGAAAAGAGTACAAAGCAACCACTCCAGAAATGGTACCTGATGGTATTTTAATGGGTTTCAAATAAATCAAATTTTTGCCAAATTTATTGGAACAGATGAAGCAAGTCTTAAAAAGTTATAGATAAATTAGTAAATAATTAACTGGTCAGGAAACAACTGAAACTTTTGGTGATTCTTAATCTATCATTATTAGCAGAGACTGAGCACATTGTTTTATTGAAGTGACTATGAAGTCATTTAGTAACTGTAAGAGATGTTTAGTCATCACATCATCCTAATACCACTATGAGGTAGGTAATAAGATGTCCATGTTACAAGTGAGGAAATTGAAGATTAGAATGAAAGTGATTTTTCAGGGTAAATCAACTGTGAAAGAGACAGGGCTGGAAACATATTAACTTCCACATATGCTTTCCAGTAGCCTGTCATTATAATTAGCATTATACAAACATAACAAACATAGCAATTTGTTAGTTTTGTCAAAAGAGTCAAATCATCACTGCTAATCTAATCATTATTAAATGTCTAGTACTTGCTAACTACTGCGTAACAGCCTTTAATTCATATTTTAATAACATAATCCTTCAGTTATAAGCTATACTTACTGGGCACCAACTCTGTTGCTATCCTAGCCACCAGAGATATTCTGAAGAAGATGCATTCTTCACCATAAAGAGCTTACAATGTCATAAGGGAAAAACACAAATAATCACACTATTACAGAACAACACAATGTGTCACCACAATGAATTTTATCCCATTATCCTCTTTGTATAGATGAAGATACAGAGGCTTAATGAGAAACATAAACAACTGTAAGACATTGACTAATATGAGGAACAGCCTGGATTCAAACTCAAATTATTCTATCATTTGTCCTTTAAACATTGTTAATATACCATGTCCATAGTCATTGCCAACAACGGATTTCTGATGCTTAGAGACACAATTATGCATAGCTGCATCTTGATTGGTGTCATTCTAGACCTGTCTGGCTCTGATCTAAGGGACTGTTTTATGACATGGAATGAATATAAAATATGGCAGACACTGTTGTTTGTATACTATCCACCATTTCTACTCTTCTTATTTATTAAAAAAAAATTGTTCAGATATCTCATACTCATGCTTTTCTGGATTCTCCTTAGCTCCGGGAAGTAAATCATTGTTGATTCAAAGAACCAGGGCAAACCCATTCTCCTTGACAGTGCAGAGTTAGACCTGTCCTGCAGTTTTAGCAAATAGGCTGAGGAAAGACATCTGCTGGGAACCACCTAGAAAGAGTTCACTAAAGAGATACACAGAAGGAAAGACTTCATTTTATGCCTCGCTACATTCTGTAGCAATCTTGGGTCCATAAAAGGCAAACCAATTCACTGAGGATGACAGATCATAAAGAGAGAAAAAAGTTAGGTCATTGATGATGTCAATACGCCACTGAATTACTCAGTTCTCAAACCACTTTACCTTCAGACTTCTAAAAATGTGAAATAACAAATTTTACTTCTTGCTTAAGTAACTTTGTGTTGAATTTTCTGATTTTTGCCAGAAAGAAGTGTAAAAGGTATTTTTATGGGATTCCTCACACAGGCTCTTTAAAAAAAAAAAGTTTTCTTTTTCCTTGCCATGTTCCCCCTTCCTCCTAATATATTTTAATGACATGTACATCTTACAGTCATATTGAAGGGTGTTAGATGAAGTTTAAAGTCTCTTTTTGGGCGCAAATTTGGATAGAAAACCTTGATTTGTGACAAAGGCTATAATAACTGGGCACATATGAGACACTCAAAGACACTATGGATTGTTTGTCTTCAAAGACATCTTAATCCTATGTCTGACTGTCCAAAAGTACAAAGCAGGAGTAGTGCAATAAAGCTAAAAATTTCAATATATAAATTTGGATGTCAAATCAAAAAAAAAATGATTCCTTTTTACTCAATTTTATTGTAAGCATAGAAGGCAATTACAGCTAGGAAGAAATAAAAACATGCAAAACAAATAATAGAATATTTTGCCATGCACGTGTGCTAAACTGGATTGTTTGGATATTCAGTCAAGGTGTATCAATACTGTTGGAGAGGTTTAAAAAAAATAAATACTTGTATGGAATCATTTTGTGTGTGTGACTGTATTACAGATACTTAATATACAAAAAGAAGGATGCCACATAATCTTTGCCCACAGAGTGGCCACCACGTGGAGATGACAACTGGGGGACAAGTAACTGAACAGTTACAGTGTATAGGCATAAATGCAAACTAGAGATGTGCCAGGCAGTTCATCCAGGGATGCCTATCTGTGTGAGAATTGATGGTAGTGGATTATGAGTGGGCTAGAATAAAGAAGTTCTACAGATAAGGAACCAGTTGTTCTAAATCTTAAAGAATGCACTCAAGGAACTGCAAATAGCTACAGTAACCAGATTGTATCCTCCATGTGGAAGTGTGGAAGGAAGTTAAGCTGGAGAGGAAAGTAGGAGCCAGGCTGTAAACAGGAGGAAAATAATGAGGGACTACATTGGAGTAGTGGGGAATGGGCAGTGGAATTAGCTAATTGGTAGGGTGACTATTTAACTCATTAATTGTGTCAACTAAAGTGGAATAATCTTTACAGTGAAAGGGAGCACAATCGATAATTATTATGAATAAAAGGTATATATGGGAACTGTTTTGGGTAAACTAGGGTGCATAGCCACCATAATCCAATTGAAATATATTCAAGATTTCTTTATTTGACAAAATTAACAGTAAGTACATAGTGGCTGATCTTCTGGGGGTGGTGAGTGAGAATAAAGAGCATAAGATCATCTTCAGGCTTCTGATGTAGGCAAGACTAATGGCAATTACTTTCACTGTGATAAAAAATACAGAAGAAGGAACAGGCTTTCAGGGAGAGGAAATGAGTTATACTTTAGACATGTTGAGTTTGAGATGTTTGTAGGAAATCTGAGTAGCCCTGTCTATAGAAATTTGAAATGTGAATTATGAAATCAACAGAGAGATGTTCAGTACTAAGATCAGAATTCGGGAATCATTAAAATAAGATGGAAGTTGAAGCTGTGGGGAGGGTTAATTTTGCCTTCTTTCCCCACTATATACAGCAAGAGAAGATAACCAAAGAAAGAATTCTCATGAATAACAAAAAATATGTGTCATATTAAAGAAGAGAATCCCATACGGAGATGCCATACAGGAAACTGAAAAAAGAATCAGAGACATGAAGAAACCAAATAAGGAAAGGTGTAATGGAAAAAAAGATGAGAGTTATTTCAGGATGGTTGCTAGACAGACATCTTTAGTTTTGTTTAGATGTCTATTCCCTTCATCTGGTAACAGAGGTTCCTTATCTGTGAGAACCCCATCCTTATGCTCCCTGACTTACACATGCAGGCACACACACACATTCACATTCAGCACCAGGGTTGATTATTTGATGCCAGTTATTATAGCCCACTCCTCCCAGGTAATGATGACCAATTCAAGGGTAGTCTTGTGACTTAAATCTATTTCTCCCAGGTATTTTAATCTTGACTGAACTGGCACATGGAGACATGGTAGTGAGAGGCGAATCATTCCAATACCAGAGCTCAAAAGACTGTCCATGAGATCCTGACTGAGATCTATGGCTTATCTCTGAGTTCTGTACTTCTTAAGCCCTGGTTATTCTGTTTTTCCTTAGATTCTGTGAGTTGACTGGTAACCTTAAAATAAATGCTCTTTTTTCCCCTTGATTTGAGTAATCTAGAATTGGTTTCTGTTGCTTACAATCAAAGAACTCCAGATGAAGCCAAAATCAGTAACTGGAAGTGAAGTATTACATGTAATGGATTCTAACAAGTTAGTGGTTGAGTGAAAGTGGGGTAGAGGACAATTAAGTTTCCTCTCCTAGACAGAGACATCTGCAAACTTTTAAAAATAGCCACAAAGCATCTGATTAGCTTATTAGCTGTTGTGTTTTGTGAATTAGAATGTGTGAAAATGAAAATGGAGCTTTAATATAGTTGGTATGAAAAAAGTCAGGGTGTTGGAATGTATAGGCTTCTTTGTGTCATCTTCAATATGGTTCCACAGAAAGGGAAATATGTTAGTCTGAACTGGTTTATGTGGAAGCAGAGAAGTAAGGCCATGTAGTCTTCCCAAAGGAGGTCATTTATGACTTTGGCTAGCAGTTTAAGGTGGTTGAATGTTTGCTAACCATTTCCTTTGTAGAATGGAAAATCCAGATTCTGTTCCCTCACTAAAATTGATATGAACCTAAAAGGGAGCAAGGAGATTTAGTGGTAGATAAATCTGGGAACAAAAAGACCTAAAGAAGGTAATGGAGAAAAACTGACCACCTAGTTTCTACCACAGAACTCCTTCTGCTTGATAAATACAAATTATTATCACTAATGTAAAAGAAAGAAATCCACTGGTGTTTGGCCTACTGGCAAGGGGGAATATTACATTAAGAGTGCTTTACAATTGCTGCTTATTGCTTAGTATTTTTATCCAGAGGCAGAGACAGGATAGCACTTAGGTTCATAAATGTTGACTTATCAAAAACTCTTGAGTTTGGTTACTAAGTCAGGAGTCACAAAACTACAAATAACTCACAGTTGTCTAAAATCATAAGGAAGTTTATACAGCCAAGGAATCCCCAAACCTGCCAAATAGAGGCTTGTGTTTGCTCAACGCCCACACAATTTCCTGGTTCCTGAATCCAACCACCAGAAATTGATCTGCTAAAGCAGAAAAGTCTCCAAAAGGAACATACTCGCCATTTCCCATCTTGTATGTGGCAATAGAGGGCAAAAGATAAGGAAACGCCTTCCATGTAGCCAACTACAGCCAAGTCAGTTGACCAAGGGGCTCATTCCTCTGCTAGGGCAGAGAGACTTTGCTGTCTTTGACCTTCAGAATATGCGATATATCCTCACACATTTCCTCAAACACATCACAGTCTCTTTTCCATCTATATCTTTGTATAACCCATTCCCTCTGTAAATCTTTTTTTCTCTTTATTTCCCAAGACAATCCTATGCTTTCTTTAAATCTCAGCATATGAATGATCTTTCGAAAGCTCAAACCTCCCTAATCCCAACTCCTGCCTGGATCTGATGATGCTGATACTGACCAGGTTTCTTGGCTTTCTCCAATCAATAGAAATTGATTAGAGACCAGACAAGAAATTCAGGCAAGGCTTTACTGAGGCCCCTGCTGTAGCACGAGGGAAGCAAGAACAAGGAACAGGTTCCTTTGCTCACTTGCTACCCAAGGGTAGGGAGAGCTGGTTCCTTATATGGGGTGAGGGTAAGGGTGGCTAAGGTGGTTTGCCCACCCCTTTGGTGGTGTTGAGTGCAGGGGGCATGTGCAGTACCCTGCTTTTGCTCCCAGCTCTTCAGAAGTGGTAGTTGGGTTTTATTTATTTATTTTTGGTCTTTTTGTATCTTCTGGTCCATAATTTGCCCCAACTGCGCATGCACACAGTTATTTTTAATCCCTTATAGTTTCTTTGTATTTTGTTGCCTGAGGAGAAGTGCAAGCATTGCAGCACTGCAGCAAAGGGTCGCAGGTCCAGCCTGTCTCAATGCCCCAACTCTGTGCTCCTGCTGCAGCTAGTGTATTTCTGTACTTCCATAACTTTTTTTTTTTTTCTTTTCTTTTGGCTATACAGTCCTTCTTTCCATCTTGAAACTATGCATAACTTTAGGTCAGAGTAAGTTGCATTTCCCTTTGTTTTTCCAAGGCTTGGTCCAACTTCTGCCTTCAAAAATTACAAATTAAAGATATTATTAAGTACTCAACAAATGCTTTTTGAATGAATGAAAAAACCAATCAGTATAGCCTATTCAGTCAAGATTTGCTGTGAAAGAAATGAGTGTACATTTAGTAATGAATAATTAATGTGAGATTAATTAAGCTCTTACCACATCCTAGGTACTCTTTTATGGGCTTTTTATCTTATTAACTCAGTGAGTCCTCAAAACAATCCTTTCTTAAAGTAGCTACTATTATTCTCCACAGTTTACTGATGAGGAAAGTGACGAACAAAGTTAAGTAACTTACCTTAAGTTATACAATTAACAGGTGTCAGAGCGGAATTTATTTCTGGGTAGTCTGACTTCTTACCCACCTTTATTAACCAGTACTTTATACTGCCTTTCTTGACCATGAGGAAACCAGGTGCAAAGTCCATTTATTTTTAAATGTTTAAAACCAGCAGGTTGTTTGTGTTTTATCCAACTAGGTTTTTGGTACTATCTAGAAAGCTTATTTGTACTTTAGGCAGCTTAAAATTTAAACTGTCAATTATATTCTACAAGACCTGAAGTGTTTTTTGTATTCTGTCTGACATATAAGAATATGCCAAAACAAATCAGATTATAAGTCAGGCAAATATTACCATAAACACTTGTGTAAAGTTAATGATTTTTGAATACGTCATAGAAATATTTCCAACAGCAATTATAGACATTTTTTTTGTGATTGTAGCACTAGAGTTTCTTCAGAATTAAGTAAACTTGGCTGTGTTAACCAGCTATTGGTTCTTTCGACTAAACTTTGATTAATTAATAATAATAAAAAGAAAAAAACTTAAAGGTTCATATACTTTTAAAGTAAAACAAACTAATTCGTGGAAAATTAGTTTGAACTTACTGGTTGGGTTAAGCTGACTGGTTAATTACTGTCATTTACTTTCTGACTTTATAATCCTGCAAAACTTTCTCTACTCTCACCATCATTTCGAACTAATCTATTTTTTGTAAAAAATCTATTGAATTATAAAATAAATGTAAATTTTCACTGTCAAAAACTATGATAAAAATAAGAGCTGACATTTTGAGATTTTTCTTCCAATCTTTAATTTTTTAAATTTAGAGTTATGGATACATTGATAGATAAATGTATTTAGATAGACACAGACATACATACAGTGAAAGTATCTATTTTTAGACTTTTTTTTAGACATCTTAATTTTTCACTTAAAATAAAAATTTTCCATATCATGAAATACTGTTAAAGTTTATCAAATAGAACATCCTATGAGTACATCTTAATTAATGATACTGTTCCTCTATTGCTGAACATTAAGGTAATATTCAGGATTTATTTTTATGGCCAGATAAATGATAAAATCTCTATGCATCAATCTTTGTTCATGGTTCTGATTATTACTTGGGGATTATCTTTTTAAGAATAGAATTACTGGGTTGAAGAGTATACAGGTTTTTAAGCTTTATTTATATATATATATATAAAATAAATAAATTAATTAATTAAATTATTTATTTATTTAGTTAGTTAGTTAGTTAGTTAGTTATGGCTGCATTGGGTCTTTGTTGCTGCGCACCGGCTTTCTCTAGTTACGGCGAGCGGGGGCTACTCTTCGTTGCGGTGTGCAGGCTCCTCACTGCAGTGGCTTCTCTTGTGGCGGAGCACGGGCTCTAGAACGCAGGCTTCAGTAGTTGTGGCTCGCGGGCTCTAGAGCGCAGGCTCAGTAGTTGTGGTGCAAGGGCTTATTTGCTCTGCAGCATGTGGGATCTTCCCTGACCAGGGATCGAACTGATGTCCCCTGCATTGGCAGGCAGATTCTTAAGCACTGCACCACCAGGGAAGTCCCAAGGTTTATTTATATATATTTAATTTTTTTTAAAATTACTTTTCAGGAAGAGTGTACAAAATTGCTGAATCACCAGAAAGGTATGAGAATGTCCATTTCACACTCTTGCCTACAGTGAGAAATACGATAAAAATTTACTTGCTAATTTGAAGAGTAAAAATTTTATGACGTTTATACTTTAATTTGTATTTCTTTATTTGTGAGCTGTATTTTTCATATTTCTATTGACTATTTGCATCTTTTGTATAATTTGTATCATCATATTATTTATGGTGTATTTTTCATATTAATTTATGTGCGCTTTTTAGGCAGTATGGCTTTGAACACTTTGCTCATTATTTTTGTGACCACTATTTTTATTACATTATTTTAATCTAATGTATATATTTTGAGTTTTCTTTAATCTTTCCATGCTAAATGTTTTTACTATTACAATATTTCATGAGATAAATCACCTGAGTTTTGCCACTGAAACTGTGCCAAGAACATGCTAAATATTTTAAACATTGGCAAATAACTGGACAGCTGATGGAATTTTAAATTTTTCTTCTTAATAATATCCATTTCTAAGTCTCCAGTTGTTTTTTAAATTGAGCTGTAATTAACATAAAATATTGTATTAGTGTCAGGTGTACAACATAGTGATTCAATATTTTTATACTTTATGAATTGATAATCCCAATAAGTCCATTTGCCATCTATCACCATACAAAGTTGTCACAATATTATTGGCTGTTTAGAATATAAGTATTTACTCAAAATACTGATTTAAAATTAAAGAAATTGAGCAACTGTGCTCTTTAGTGACTTTGTATTGCAAATATTCGGCTGAGTACAGAGATAAAAATAAGGTCAGGACTTCGGTTTTCTGCTCTAATCATTGGCTTTATTCAAAGAAAATTCTAAGCAATTAAAATGCTATCACTTGCAAGATCCAATATAAGCAAATCCTGTGGCTCTGATTTATTTGTTGTTTATTTAAAGGTGTGATTCTGCTCTCAGAGAAGTTCACATTTACCAAAACATTTGCAAATCTCTCATCTTCAACCTATAGAAACAATTTTCAGATATGCAAAATATAGTTGTTTTTAAATTGTAGAGAGAATTAAGTTTGGTTGTATAAACTACTAAAATTATATTCTAAACTGGGCAATAATTTAATTAGCCTTTTTTACAAAGAGAATTTAATGAAATAATATATGCTCGATATATTGACATAAATGTCAAATAAATGACAAAACCAAATACATTATAATCTAACTAAATATTACTTAACCTTCCTCAATATTAATTTTTTCTGTTCTTATATGCTTTTCTTGTTTATATGTTGTATATATCATGTCATTGTACAATTGCAAAGTTAAGACTTTAACCTGGACTAACTTAAGTGGTAGATACTTTTGCCTGTTTTCAGTATATACAAAAAAATTTGAACTCAAACATTATATTTTTTTTATCGTCTCATCTTTCAGTTAGAGTCATATTACAACAATCTCGTGTGACTGTTGAAAGGGAGACATTGGAAAAGACAATTCATTAGGCTTATAAATACTGTCAAATACTTTTTCAATGGAATATTAATTTGCTGTATCCTAAAGTAAGAGTAATACACCACGAAATAGGAGATTTGGGTCTCGCAAAATAATACTTCATGTGCTAACAATACAAATAATATAATTTTAACATGTATAATTCATATTTAGGCACTTACCATGACAAATAATTTTCTTGAAATTATTTTTAGAAGCAAATGAACATAATCTCTAAAGCAGAAGAAATGTTCAAAGTATGTGCAATGCTGTACCCAGCACACAGTTGGTGAACCAGTAAGAAAATGACACAGTGACGGTATAAATGTTGTTGGAAAGTTTGGGGCTATATTTGTCAGCACTGGTCCTGTCTGAGGACAATAAGCTTAAGTGCCTCAAATCTGTTTCCTTAACTAATCTGATTGGCTGGGCAGGTTCCTCCTTTGTCCTCACATCTCCATGAGTCACATTCTCAGAGCCACACCCTTGAAGGAAGAAAATGACCTTTGCTTACTCAACAGCGTTGTTCTTCCTCTAAGATGCACCTTCTCCATTCCAATCACCACACTAGTCTAGTTCAAAGTCTTAGTAGCTCTCTGATTATTGTATCAGTTTTCTAATTGGTCATATTATTTCCAGTCTCATATCTAATATCTACCAGATTCATTTATTTAAAACATAAATCCAGACATAACATCTCCTTAATTTAAATCCTTCAGGAAAAACTGGAACTCTCATACATTGTTGTTGGGGATGTAAAATAGTGTAGCTACTTTGGAAAATGGTTTGGCAGTTTCTTAAAAAGTTGAGCATAAATTTGCCATGTGACCCAAGAATTTTATCCCCAAGTATCCACCCAAGAGAAATGAAAACATAAGTCTATGCAAAGACTTAGATGTGAATGTTTGTAAAAGCATTATTCATAATAACCAGAAAATAGAAACACTCTAAATGGCCATCAACTGGTGAATAGATAAACAAATTATGGTACATCCATATCATGGAATATTATTTGACAATGCAAAGGAATAAACTACTGAGACATGCTACAACATAGATGAACCTAAAAAACCTTAGGCTAAATGAGAGAAGCCAGATGCAAATGACTAGATATTGTATGATTCCATTTATGTGAAATGTCTATAAATAGCAAGTCTGGATACAGAATGGATACACAAAGCAGATTGGTGTTTTCCTGGGTCTGGGGGCAGGAATGGAGAGTGACAGAAAATTGGTATGAGGGGATATTTTGGAGTGATGGAAATAGTCTAAAAATAAGATTGTGTTGATGACTGCACAACTCTATAAATTTAATAAAACTCATTTAATTATACACTTAAAAATGTGAATTTTCAGGCATGTAAATGATATCTCGATAACATTATTTAAAGAAACAGCAAGGGGGGAGTCCAGGCATATATGGGGACAAGGGGTATACAAGAAATCTCTGTATCTTCCCTTAAATTTTGCTGTGATCCTAAAAAAATAGTCCTAACTAAAGAAAAAACGTAAAATAAAAAAGAATATGGTGAACATTTTTTCAAAGAAAATAAAACAAAGACTCTTGAAGAGAAATTTAAAAAATGGAAAAATATCTAAAACAAAATTCAACAAGCAACTCTTCAGGTGGTCCTGACCTCAGGATCCAGCCTAGGTTCCTATATATTATTCACAGGATGCTCCCCACTCTTGTCTCTTGCCTTCCTTTCCACTCATACCTCATTGTGGTATTGCTGGTTGTTCCTTGCACCTTTTAGGCTGTTTCTTGAGTCTAAGCCTTTGCTCATTCCCCTGTACATGAAATGCCACTCCTCACTAATCCTCCCACCCCCCCCACCCCCAACTCCTGTATCAAGTGTGCTTCTTATTCATCTTCAAAAAAACTTACCTTGGTCTCCATGCTATCCCTCCAACTCTCTCCTTAATCTCAGAGTGAAGTATTCTCCCTAATGCTCCCATAATACCTCCAAATACTGTACAACATACATTTACATAGCTGTTTATTTATGAGACTGCCTCCTTCTTTAGACTCTGAGTTTATAATTATTATTACTTTTGATATCTTTAGAACCTAGCACAGTGCCTGGCACCAAATAAGTGCTCAAAATGTTTGTGGAATAATGAATTAATATATATATGGATGCTAGAGATTAAGAGTCAGTGTTTATGGGGCACTGTCATCCAATCTGACATGGACTACTACTTCATCCTTACTTTTGACAGCTGAATTCCAGGGGAGATGATGCAATGACATCTATATGAGATCACAGGTTAAAATATTTCATTTATGAACTCACGTCAGTTCATGTTTTCCAAAATGTGAAATGGTAATCTTTTGACCAAATCCATCACTTACACATAGGATGGATCAAGTGTATGCGTGTTGTGACTGGTGACTTGCAATGATGATAGGTCACATTGCCTAACAGGCTGTCAGTTCCCAACATGATTTACAGTTCACAGTAGGGACCACAAGGGGAGATGGAAGGCTACTTGGGGACCACCTGTTACAGGTGTGGAATGCAGTACCTTTTTCAGCTGTAATGAAATCACCTCATCAGGAGGATTTGGAAGCTAGTCAATAGGCAGTGGGTAAACAAATATGCCAGGCAAACTAAACACCACCAAATGATGGATTTCAGACATGGGAGTTAAGATAAAGCTAGAAGTTTCACACTGCTTCATTTCATATTACTAGAACTATGTAGGGGATTGTGGCATTACTAAATCCTGCTGTACATTGAAATGAAGCCACAAAGATGAACACTATTTCCTAGGGCAGTAATACCAAGCCAATATCATTCTACACAGAATAAGTTATTTGTTTGTTTCAAGGCTCTAAGTATAATGATTGAAAACAAAATGTATAGCAAATGTTCTAATACAAATTGTGAACAGAAACATGTTATTTATTCATAACCCCACAATAAAATATAGTAAGAAAATATTTAGAAAAGTATCGAAGGAACAATGTGCAACCCTATTATGTTTTAGTGTGGACTCACAGATTGTTGAGTAGAATTCCACACAACCCAGTAGAGCTATGTATTTCAGATTTGTGGAGAGAACAGTGATGTCTTCCTAAAAGTGCATTGAGAGGGCGGAGTCAAGATGGCGGTGTGGGAAGATGCGGAGTTTGCATCTCCCCACAACTAGGGTGACTGCAGGACGCTGGTGGGGAACCTCGATGCCCAAGGAGATGGGAGGAAAACCGAAGTGAACTGATAGAATGTGGGGGGACTGAGAAGGGAGGAGAAGTGGAAGCCAGACAGGACCAGCACCCCTGAGGGGTGGCTGAGAGGGGGGAGGCTTTTCCATACCTGGAGGGACCCCAGGCGCTCGAATCAAGGGGAAGCACACCCAGCATATCCCCTGCCCAATCGGCCAGGGAAGTCTGCCCGGCTCTGAGGCTGGATCCTATACCCTCAGAGGCCCCCTCCGAGCCACGTTGGTCCTGGTGGTGTAGGAGGGAGGCTGGGGGAGAACAGGAGGAGCAGGCTGGAGGGGCCCTCAAGGACAGGAGGAGCAGGAAAGGAGCAGAGGGCATTTGCCTAACCCACTTGAGCCCAGGAAGACTGCTGAGCTCCCAGGCCAGGTACCCCACCCTCCAAAGCCCCCTCCAGGCCACATGGGTCCTGGGGACATAGGAGGGAGGCCTCCAGCAGAACAGGAGAGGCAGGCAGGAGGGACCTTCCAGGACTGGAGGAGAGAGGAGGAGGGAGATTTCTCCACCCACTTGATCCCAAGAAGACTGCTAGACTCCCAGAAGGGGTCCCCCACCCCACCCTCTGAGACCAGAAGCAGGAGGCATGCCTGGGCCCCTTCTGTTCTGTTGAGCCTAAGCCCCACCTCCCACATTCCCCAGGTCCTTTTCCAGCCCTGTGGGTCCTAAGCATAGGCCCCACCCACTGCCCAAACCCCACCCCTGCTTAGGGCCCACCCTCCACAGCCAAGGCCTTTTCCACCTTTTTTCCTCCTCCTCTTTTTTAATATTATGGTTCTGTTTTACCTTCTGGTTGTTTGTTGTTTCATCTATATTTTTATTTTTATATTCTTTCTAACATATCTGTTAGTTTCTTAGTCTAATTTTATTTTTTACTTTGTTATTGTTCTTTTTTTTTTTTTTTTTTTGCTGCCCCGCATGGCTTGTGGGATCTTGGTTCACAAGCCGGGGGTCAGGCCAAAGCTCTTGTAGAGGGAGCTCTGAGTCTGAACCACTGGACTAACAGAGAACCTCGGACCCTGGGAATATTAATCAGAGTGAGGTCTCCCAGAGCTCTTCATCTCAGCACCAAGACCCAGCTCTACCCAACAGCCTACAAACTCTAGTGTTGGAAGCCTCAGGCCAAACAACCAGTAAGACAGGAACACAATCTCCCTCATTAAAAAAAAAAAAAAAAAGAGATGACAAAAAAATATGTCACAGATGAAGGAGCAAGGTAAAAACCTAAAAGACCAAATAAATGAAGAGGAAATAGGCAATCTACCTGAAAAAGAATTCAAAGTAATGATAGTAAAGATGATCCAGAACCTCAGAAATAGAATGGAGGTGTGGATGGAGAAAATATAAGAAATGTTTAACAAGGATCTAGAAGAACTAAAGAACAAACAAACAGAGATGAACAACACAATAACTTAAATGAAAAATACACTAGAGGGAAGCAATAATGGAATAACTGAGTCAGAAGAACCTTCTAAGTTGGAAGAAAGAATGGTGGAAATAACTGCCGAGGGACAGAATAAAGAAAAAAGAATGAAAAGAATTGAAGACAATCTCAGAGACCTCTGGGACAACACTAAATGCACCAACATTCGAATTATAGGGGTCCCAGAAGAAGAAAAGAAAAAGAAAGGGTCTGAGAAAATAGTTGAAGAGATTATAGTGGAAAACTTCCTTAACATGGGAAAGAAAATAGTCACCCAAGTCCAGGAAGCACAGAGAGCCCCATACGGGATAAACCCTAGGAGAAACACACCAAGACACATATTAATTAAATTAAAAAAAAATAAATTCAAAGAAAAAATATTAAAAGCAGCAAGGGAAAAACAAAAATAACATACAAAAGAATTCCCATAAGGTTTTCAACTGATTTTTCAGCAGAAGCTCTGCAGGCCAGAAGGGAGTGGCAGAATATACTTAAAGTGATGAAAGGGAAAAACCTACAACCAAGATTACTCTACCCAGCAAGCATCTCATTCAGATTCAACAGAGAAATCAAAAGATTTTCAGACAAGCAAAACCTAAGAGAATTCAGCACCACCAAACCAGCTTTACAACAAATGCTAAAGAAACTTCTCCAGACAGGAAACACAAGAGAAGAAAAAGACCCACAAAAACAAACCTAAAACAATTAAGAAAATGGTAATAGGAACATACATATCGATAATAACCTTGAATGTAAATGGATTAAATGCCCCAACCAAAAGACACAGACTGGCTGAATGGATACAAAAATAAGACCCAAATATATGCTGTCTATAAGAGACCCACTTCAGACTTAGGGACACACACAGACTGAAAATGAAGGGATGAAAATGATACTCCATGCAAACAGAAATCAAAAGCTGGAGTAGCATTACTCATATCAGATAAAATAGACTTTAAAATAAAATCTTTTACAAGAGACAAGGAAGGACACTACATAATGATCAAGGAATCAATCCAAGAAGAAGATATAACAATTATAAATGTTTATGCACCCAACATAGGAGCACCTCAATACATTAGGCAAATGCTAACAACCATGAAAGGGGAAATCGACAGTAACACAATAATAGTAGTGGACTTTAATACCCCACTTACACCAATGGAGAGATCATCCAAACAGAAAATAAATAAGGAAACACAAGCTTTAAATGACACAATAGACCAGGTAGATTTAATTGATATTTATAGAACATTCCACCCAAAAGTGGCAGAATGCACTTCGCAAGTGCACATGGAACATTCTCCAGAATAGATCATATCCTGGGTCACAAATCAAGCCTCAGAAAATTTAAGAAAATTGAAATCATATCAAGCATCTTTTCTGACCACAATGCTATGAGATTGGAAATTAATTACAGGAAAAAAAACTAAAACCCACAAATACATGGAGGCTAAACAGGGCATTACTGAATAACCAACAGATCTCTAAAGAAATCAAAGAAGAAATTAAGAAAAATACATAGAAACAAATGACAACAAAAACACTATGGCCCAAAAGCTATGGGACACAACAAAAGAAGTTCTAAGAGAGGAGTCTATAGCAATTCAATCTCACATCAAGAAACAAGAAAAATCTCAAATAAACAATAACCCTACACCTAAAGCAACTATATAAAGAAGAACAAAGAAAACCCAAAGTCAGTAAAAGGAAAAAAATCATAAAGATCAGAGCAGAAATAAATGAAATAGAAATGAAGAAAAGAATAGCAAAGATCAAAAAAACTAAAAGCTGGTTCTTTGAGGAGATAAACAAAATTGATAAACCTTTAACCAGACTCATAATGAAAAAAAGGGAGAGGATGCAAATCAATAAAATTAGGAATGAAAAAGGAGAAATCACAACTGACACCACAGAAATACAAAGGATTATAAGAGACTACTACAAACAACTATATGACAATAAAATGGACAACCATGAAGAAATGGACAAATTCTTGGAAAGGTATAATTTTCCAAGACTGAACCAGGAAGAATTAGAAAATATAAACAGACTTATCACAAGTAATGAAATTGAAACTGTAATTAAAAATCTTCCAACAAACTAAAGTCCAGGACCAGATGGCTTCACAGGCAAATTCTATCAAACATTTAGAGAAGAACTAACACAAATCTTTCTCAATCTCTTCCAGAAAATTGAGGAGGGAGGAACACTCCCAAATTCATTCTATGAGACCACCATCACCCTGATACCAAAACCAGAAAAAGATATCACAAAGAAAGAAAATTATAGACCAATGCCACTGATGAACATAGATGCAAAAATCCTGAATAAAATACTAGCAAACAGAATCCAACAACACATTAAAAGGATCATACACCATGATCAAGTGGGATTTATCCCATGGATGCAAGAATTCCTCAATATACCCTAATCAGTCAATGTGGTATACTATATTAACAAATTAAGGAATAAAAATCATATGATCATCTTAAAAGATTCAGAAAAAAGTTTTTAACAAAATACAACACCCATTTATGATAAAAACTCTCCAGAAAATAGGCATAGAGGGAACATACCTCAAGATAATAAAGAAAATAAAGAAATAAATATATGACACACCCACAGCAAACATCATACTCAATTGTGAAAAACTGAAAGTGGTTCCACTAAGATCAGGAACAAGACAAGGATATCCACTCATGCCACTATAAATCAACATAGTTTTGGAAGTCCTAACCATGGCAATCAGAGAAGAAAAATAAATAAAAGGAATACAAATTGGAAAAGAAGTAAAACTGTCACTGTTTGCAGATGACATGATACTACACATGGTATAGTATAGTATACTAAAGATGGATATAGTTTACTATATCCTAAAGATGCCTCAAGAAAACCACTAGAATTAATCAATGAATTTAGTAAGGTTGCAGGATACAAAATTAATGCACAGAAATTTCTGGCATTCCTATACACTTATAATGAAAAATCAGAAAGACAAATTAAGAAAACAATCCCATTTACCATTGCAACACAAAGAATAAACTACATAGGAATAATCCTAACTAAGGAGGCGAAAGACTTGTGTTCAGAAAACTATAAAACACTGAAGAAAGAAATCAAAGATGATATAAACAGATGGAGAAGTATACCATGTTCTTGGATTGGAAGAAAAAACATTGTGAAAATGACTATACTACCCAAAGCAATCTACAGATTTAATGAAATCCCTATCAAACTACCAATGGCATTCTTCACCTAATTAGAACAAAAAAATTTTACAATTCGTATGGAAACACAAAAGACCCTGAATAGACAAAGCAATCTTGAGAAACAAAAACACAGCTGGAGGAATCAGGCTCCCTGACTTCAAACTATACTACAAAGCTACAGTAATCAAGACAGTATGGTACTGGCACAAAAACAGAAATATAGATCAATGGTACAGGTTAGAAAGCCCAGAGATAAATCCACACACATGTGGTCACCTTATCCTTGACAAAGGAGGCAAGAACCTGCAATGGAGGAAAGACAGTCTCTTCAATAAGTGGTGCTGGGAAAACTGGAGAGCTACATGTAAAAGAATGAAGTTAGAACACTACTTAACACCATACACAAAAATAAACTCCAAATGGATTAAAGACCTAAATGTAAGACCAGACACTATAAAATTCTTAGAGGAAAGCATAGGAAAAACACTCTATGACATAAATCACAGGAAGATCTTTTTTGACCCCCCTCCTAGAGTAATGAAAATAAAAACAAAAATAACCAAATGGGACCTAATGAAACTTAAAAGTTTTGCACAACAAAGGAAACCATAAACAAGATGAAAACACAACCCTCAGAATGGGAGAAAATATTTGCAAATGAAACAACGGACAAACGAGTAATCTCCAATATATACAAACAGCTCATGGAGCTGAATATCAAAAAAGCCAAGCAATCCAATTAAAAAATGGGCAGAAGACCTAAATAGACATTTCACAAAAGAAGACATACAGATGGCCAAGAGACACATGAAAAGATGCTCAACATCACTAATTATTAGAGAAATGCAAATCAAAATTACAATGAGGTATCACCTCACACTGGTCAGAATGGCCATTATCAAAAAATCTACAAACAGTAAATGCTGGAGAGGGTGTGGAGAAAAGGGAACCCTCCTGCACTGTTGGTGGGAATGTAAATTGATACAACCACTATGGAAAATAGTATGGAGGTTCCTTAAAACACTGAAAATAGAACTACCATACAACCCAGCAATCCCACTACTGGGCATATACCTTGAGAAAACCATAATTCAAAAAGAGACATGTATCACAATGTCCATTGCAGCACTGTTTAAAATAACCAGGACATGGAAGCAACCTAAATGTCCATCAGCCAATGAATGGATAAAGAAGATGTAGTACATATATACAGTGGAATATTACTCAGCCATAAAATGAAATGAAATTGAGTTATTTGTAATGAGGTGGATGGACCTAGAATCTGTCATACAGAGTGAAGTAAGTCAGAAAAAGGAAAACAAATACTGTAACCCTATGCACATATATGGAATCTAAAAAAAAAAAAAAAAAATGGTACTGATGAACCTAGTGGCAGGAATAAAAAAATAGACATAGAGAATGGACTTAAGGACATAGAGTGGGAGGGTGAAGCTGGGGCTAAGTGACAGTAGCATCGACATATATACATTACCAAACGTAAAATAGTTAGCTAGTCAGAATCAGCAGCATAGCACAGGGAGATCAGCTTGGTGCTTTGTGCCGACAGAGGGGTGAGATAGGGAGGATGGGAGGGAGGCCCAAGAGAGAGGAGATATGGGATATATGTATGCATATGGCTGATTCACTTTGTTGTACAACAGAAAGTAACACAGTATTGTGAAGCAATTATACTCCAGTAAAGATCTATTAAAAGAAAAAAAAAAAGTCCATTGAACTTCTCCAAAGTGCAGAGAGAGTCTGGCTACACGAGGAACCGGAGCTTCTATTGGTTGTAGAATGGAAGTTCAATTGTTCTTGCTCTGGTTTTAATTTTAAAATTTATTAAAAAGTACGGGAAGGAAGTAAACATGGAAGAGTAAAGACATTTCTGCTCTGTTCTTTGAAACCAACTTAAAACCAAATCACAGAACCAAGAAGCAGAAATGAAAACTTGGAAGGCTACCAAAACATTATGAAATTTATATCTAGGTGAAGTGAGGAAATCAGCAGTAAGTGTGTGCCTCCATATTTTCAGGAAGCAGGCAGAATCCAAAGAAAGGTAAATTGCACTTTCTGAAAATTCAAATCAGTGACTTCCTTGCAACAGAAAGACTCAGTTGCTTTGTGAGATGTTTGACCATCACTAACTCTACTGGGCAGAAGAGAATGACAGGGAAGATGGAGCCAAATAAAGTGCCTACAGATCAGCTTAGCAAAAAAAAAAGAAAAAGGGACACAACCTGGATTGGTGGAAGGGAAAACGTAAGTGACATGAAATCTTTTAGTTGATCCTTTAGTATACAAAGATAATAGAAACTGCAAATCACTACTCAAAAGCTGATGGTGGGACTTCCCTGGTGGTGTAGTGTTTAAGAAACCTCCTGCCAATGCAGGGGACACAGGTTACATCCCTGGTCCAGGAAGATCCCACATGCCACAGAGCAACTAAGCCCAAAAGCCACAATTTCTGAGCCCACACACCACAACTACTGAAGCTGTGGGCCCTAGAGCCCGTGCTTGCAAAGAGAGAAGCCACTGCAATGAGAAGTACACCGCAATGAATAGTAGCCTCCACTTGCCACAACTAGAGAAAGCTGGCGCACAGCAATGAAGACCCAACGCAGCCAAAAAAAAAAAAAAAAAAAAAACCACTGGTGGCGTACTTTGTTGAGAGGTATGGGAAGTTAATGTTAGCCCAGAGAAGAATCAAAACTCTAGGACAACTTTTTGTTGGGAAACATTTATAAACAAGAGTTCTGAATTCAAGCTACTTTAATATCTAACTTACCCCACTGGTGCCATTTCTAACATTATCCTCTAGTGCACAGTTGGCCTGAGGAAAAACAGCAAGTACAAAGACAAAGCACATGAGCAATGCATAAAAAATTCTGGAAAAAAAAAAAACAGAAAAAGGTAAGAACACATCAAATATATTTTGTCATAAAAGACGTGGTAATTATGAATGTCTCTTCCCTGAAAATTAAAAGATAATTTAAAAAATATAGTCTTCTGAAATGTATATAGTCAAGGTAACTACCAGAAAAATCTAACAATGGAAAATATGTTTTCCAAGTGACAAGACTAAAACATGCACACACAAGAAACATAGACATGTAGCAAATACAAACAAACAAATAAATATCACTAAACAATAGAAAGTATATAATTAGAAAAAAGCAAGAACTAATTGTTATATGAGTAAATGTTAAGTGGGATAAAATTACTCATTACAAGACCCTCAATTAGGATCAAAATGTAATACAGGTGCCATATATGATATTCATCTACCACTAAAAGAGGGACTGGATTTAAAATATAGATTAAGAAATTCAGGGCTTCCCTGGTGGCTCAGTGGTTGAGAATCTGCCTGCCAATTCAGGGGACATGGGTTTGAGCCCTGGTCTGGGAAGATCCCACATGCCGTGGAGCAACTGGGCCCGTGAGCCACAACTACTGAGCCTGCGCGTCTGGAGCCTGTGCTCCACAACAAGAGAGGCCGCGATAGTGAGAGGCCCACACACCACGATGAAGAGTAGCCCCCGCTTGCCACAACTAGAGAAAGCCCTAGCACAGAAACGAAGACCCAACACAGCCAAAAATAAATAAATAATAAATAAATAAATTAAAAAAAAAAAAAGAATCTAGGCAATAAAATAAAGTCTAACCTTTAAAAAAGAAAAAAGAAATTCAAACTAAAAGTAAGTAAAGCTCATTTTATTAAAATTATACAAAGTCTTGTTTAAGGAAAAACACATTAAGCTATCAAATGAGAGCCATTTAAAAATGAAAAAGATCAAAATCCACAATTAAGATTTGTTTGAATCTTTATAAACTAAATAGCATAGCATCAAAATTCAAAATGCCAAAATTTCAGCAAATATAAGCAATAAGCAGAAATACAATAATAGAAGTAGCCTTTAATTAACCTCTGCCTGCCCTTAACAGATATATTAAACAAAGATTAAGTAATTTTTAGAGGAAATCAATAACCTAGTTAAAATAATTATTCTTAATATACAACAAAATTTATACCTGCAATTAGAATAGAACCTTTTTTCAATTGCCATTGAACATTTATGGGTTGATCATGTTTCACCTCAAAAATAACCTTAATAAATTCTGACAAGTAAATATTATATACACCACATTCTTAAATTATAACAAAATAGTATCAGAAACCAATAACAAATATAGAAATCAAACCCTAAACAACGTAAAATTAAAATACGTATTAAAACAACACTTGAGCAAAGAAA
This sequence comes from Balaenoptera ricei, assembly GCF_028023285.1. Classification (NCBI taxonomy): domain Eukaryota; kingdom Metazoa; phylum Chordata; class Mammalia; order Artiodactyla; family Balaenopteridae; genus Balaenoptera; species Balaenoptera ricei. The sequence goes on along the minus strand of NC_082639.1, from coordinate 72,942,449 downwards.
TCAAAATTATATTATAAGTAAGAATATTAATTATAAAACTCTATAACTCTATCAGAGCTTATAAAATAGGTGTAATTCCAGTGCTCAAGTAAAATGTACTAAATACTTATGTTATTAGGTAAATAAATGAATTAAAATTTTAGTGTGAGATAAAGTCCAATAAAACACTAAATAATCAGAAAGAATAAATGAAAGTATATAGGGTAAGACAATAAGTTGGAACTATAGCAAAGTAATATTTACTGTGGAAATATTATACAATAATACATAAAAGAGCTGTTTTTGGAGATGAAAGACTTAATAACAAAAAACAGAGTTATCCATTCGGTAAGTTAACTATGAATAAAAGGAAGAAAGCCAGATACTCAAAATACAAACTGAAAATAGGTATATGATCACAGAAAAAAGAATCATAAGATAATAAGTTTCTAAACTCTATATAAATAATTTACAAAATAATTTGCAAAATTTATGCTTCTGAGAAAGCATAAATTACCAAATCTGATGCCAGAGGACTTAGAAAATCTAAAAAGGCTGATTATTCTGTAAAACAGCACCAAAGCAGACAGACTCATAGGCAAATTCTATAAAAGCATCAAGGGGAAGGAAAGCTACAAGAGGGGAGAGTGAGAGCAAGAAGGAGTGTGAAAGAAAGGAAGAGAAATTTCCAAATTCCTTCTGTGAAACCACCATAACTTTGATGGTAAGAGCTGGCAGGGTACAGACACACACACAAAACTAACAAATAGTGCATATGAATAATGCCTCAAGAATCCTAAATGCTACATTGGCAAATAGAGTCCAAAAGCACTTTAGAAGAATCATATGTAATGACCAAGAAAGGTTTTCCCTAGGAATACAAGATGGTTAAATAATGGGAAATCTTTACATCTAATTTAGAGTAAAAAAGAAAAAAAATGTTATTTCTATAGATTCTTAAAGCAATAAAATTCATTTTCTATTAAAATTTATGTTTTAAAAAACTTATAATAAAATATTAGTTGATAATGAAAATATCCTTAACACACAAAAAAACACAAGCCAGCATCATTCTTACTGATGAAAGACTAGAAAAATTCCCATTAAATGCAAGACAAACACAAAATCCAGAATCATGAAAGAATAGGTTAATAAACTCAAGTATTCAAATATCATATCGTCATATCCTTATGCAGTAAAAATATCTGACAAAATCCAACACCCATTCATGATAAAAATTCTCAGGTTAAAAATAGAGGTGAGCTACTTTGGCTTGGTAAAGAGCACCTATAAAAATCTTGAAACTTACATTATAATTAATAGTGAGAGATTTGATGCTTTCCCTCTAAGATGGAAGGAATAAGGTAAGAATATCCATTCCCATACCACCACTCTTATACAACATAATTTAGTACTGGAAGTTCTAACCACTGTAATAAAGCAAGGAAAATAAATAAAAGACATACAGATAGTAAAGGAAAAAATAAAACTGTTCTTATTTGCATGATTATCTGTCATGCAGGAATCTACAAAATCACGAGGAATCTACAAAAATATAAATAATTCTAGAGCTAATGTGAGTTCAGTAAGGTCTCAAAGTACAAGACCAACAGACGAAAATCAATCTCATTTTTTTTGTATTAACAATGAATATGTGAAAAGAAAAAAATAAAAACACAATACTGTTTACAATCAGCCTAAAGAAAATGAAATCCTTAAGTTAAACTTAAGAAAACATGTACAGGATCTGTGTCCTGAAAAATGTATTAATAAAATGTAGACGAAAGAAATCAAAGAAGACCTAGGTAGATATACTGAGACCAAGGAAAGGAAGACACAACATATTAAAGATGTAATTTCTCCCTAAACTGATGTACAGTTTCAACACCATTACTATAAAAATCCTAATAAGGATTTTGTAAATGTAGACAAGAACATTCTAAAATATATACAGAAATGCAAAGGAACTAAAATAGCCAAAACCACTTTGAAAAAGAATACCATTTTGAAAAAAAAGAATACCATTGGAAGAATCAGTCCTATAATAAGTACAGCTACAATAATTAAGGTGGTATTGTATTGGCAGGAGGACAGCTACATGGATCAGTGGAACAGAATGGATAATCCAGAATTGGTAGACAAAAATATGTCCAACTTATTTTTGACAGAGGTGTGCAAGAAATTCAATTGAAAAAGGATAACTTTTCTTGGACCAATTGGACCTCCATAGGCAAATAATGAACCTCAACCTAAACCTCACCCCTTATACAAAAATTAACTTAAAATGGACCAGAGACTTAAATGTACAACATAAAACTAATAAAAACCTCTAGAAAAAAATCATAGGAGGAAATCTTCCAAATCTCTGGCTTGGCAAAGAGTTCTTAGACTTGACACCAAAAGCATGATCTATAAAAGGAAAAATAGATAAATTGCATCATCCAAATTAAAAATCCTTTGCTCTGTCAAAGACACTGTGAAGGGTATGAACAGATAAGCTACATGTTGGGAGAAAATATTTGACAATCACATATTCAGCAAAGGACTAGTATCTAGAATATAGAAAGAACTCTCAAAATACCACAGCAAATAGATAAATAAAAAACAATTAGAAAATGCTCAAAAGATATGAAGAGAATTTCACTGAAGAGGATATAGAGATGGCAATAAGTGCAGGAAAAGATGTTCAAAATCATTAGCCATTAGGGAGATGCAAAATTAAAACCATGATGAGATATCATTATGAACTTATTAAAGTGACAAAATAAAAATGTAACAAAAAATACCATATGACTCAACAGCTTGCACTGTCGAGCATTTATTCCAGAGAATTGGAGACTTATCCTCATGCAAAAACCTGGACGAAATTGCTTATATCAGCTTTATTTGTAATAGACCCAAACTAAAACAATCCAAATGTCCTTCAATGGGTGAACAGTTAAACAAACTCCAACATCCATACCATGGAATATTATTCAGCAATACAAAGGAACAGACAGTTGATACATACTTGGAAGGATCTCAAGGGAATTATGCTGAGTGAAAAAGAAAATCCATTCTTAAAAGATTTTATACTGTATGGTTCCATTTTAAAACATTTTTGAAATAAGAAAAGTTTAGAGATGGAGAACAGATTTGAGGTTGTCAGAGGTTAGGGAGAGGCAGAAGGAGGGAGGTCACTGTGAATATAAAAGGGTAGCAGGTTATTACAAGATAATGGGTATAATTCCCTGTGTTATACAGTATATCTTTGTTGCTTATCTATTTTACATATAGTAGTTTGTATCTGTTAATCTCATACCCCTAATTTGTCCGTCTCCCCTTCCCTCTCCCATTTGGTAACCACAACTTTGTTTTCTGTATCTGTGAGTCTGTTTCTGTACACCTGAAACTAACACAATATTGTAAATAAACCAAACTTCAAAAAGCCAATTTTTTTAAAAGGGTAGCAGGAGGATCCTTATAAAACTCTTCTGTATCTTGGCTGTAGTGATGTTCACATAAATATACACATGTGGTACAATGATATAATTGCACAGAACTAAACACACACACACACACACGGGTGAATGTAAAGCTGGTGAAATCTGAATAAGGTTGATGAATTTTATGTGTCAGTTCCCTAGCTATCATACTGTACTACAGCTATGCAAAAATACTATCAGTGAGGAAAACTGGGTGATGCCTATCTGGAATGTTATATTTTACATAACTGTATATGAACCCACAGTAATCTTAAAATAAAAAGTTTAGAAAGTTACTATGATTAAAAAAAAAGAAAGAAAGAAAATTGACAGAAAAGTAACAAACTAAAAAAAAAAAACAACCTGACAAGACATATGACAATGGGCTCATCATTTATAACATATTCATTTTTTAAAAAGTAGAAAATCAGGCCAAGATTATAGAGAGATAACTCATAGAAAGGGAAACACAGAAACCTTTTAAAAGTGAAAATATACTCACATTTTTTTCATAAGACTAACACAATTCAAACTGCAATGAAATATATTTTTGGAAAGATCAAAAAGGTGTGATAATAAATGGCATTGGCAGGATGTATGAGGACAAAAGCATTTTTCTGCACTGTAGGTCAGAATACAAATGGATGCAATTACTTTGAAGGCTATTTGGCAAGAGTTATCAAAATTAAAAATTCACTTGCCATTTAATAGAGATTTCACTTCCATAAATTTGTATAACTGGTAGACTAACCCATGTATAAAGCACATTATAAGCATTGCATGTATTAAAGAAAGACTGGAAAATGCATAAATGTCCATTAAAGGCCAGTGATTCAATAAATTATGGCAGAACCATGCAATAAAATGTGCTATTAAGAAAAATTAGGTAGGTTTGTTTATTCTGATAGGGAGTAATCTCCAAATTACTGTATTAAAAAAAAAAATGACAAGGTCATGAATAGTGTAATAACATGTACTCAATTGTGTAAAATTAAAAGGTACATACATAAGAATATGTATATACATAGACATATATATAGCTATGCATAAACACACACATACACTTTCACATACACCTGTTTCTGGAGAGTTCACAAGATAATAGTGCTTAGTCTGTTTGAAAAGGTGCATCCATTCTTTATTAATACCATTGTCCAGCTTGAAATAGTTAATGTATATGTCTGTCTTCATTATTTCATTATTCACATTTCCTCCCAGAGCCTAATGTGTGCTTAGTACATTATAGTGGCTCAGTAAACATTCATTAGGTTGAACAACATTTCTGTTATTCACCCTCAAGGAATAACTTTTAACAATGCAACCATTAATTATTTTTATTTTTAGAAAACTCTATACTTTTCACAAACCTTTTCAGTTCATGATCTTATTTGCTTCTCAAATGTTTTTCAAGTTATACAAAGTATTTGTAAGTTTTACTTATGTGCATATTTCAATCATATCCTACAATTCAAAGATGGGTTCCTCTACAACAATTGCATCCTTTTATAAACTCTATATTCACATTTTGTTGCTTTTTCCCATTGGCTTTACAGTTCGCTCTTCTATGATGCGTTTCACCCTTCTGGGCAGTTTTTCTTTTTACTTTTATGCATTAATGACTTCCCACTCTTTTATTGCCACATTAATGATTTATTGTTTTTTTTCCTTTCTGCTTTCTTTTTATTTACAAAACATTCTATTTTTAACAACCGTATCTCTAGCTAGTTCTCCTTGTGTCCTTCAAGTGTTCCTTTGAGATATATTTAAAAATTATGTGTTGCAGTTTCTCCCGCCCACCCCCACTCCTACCCAGTTTCTTTAAAGCAACTATTCCTTCTCCAGCCCAAGAATTATTGGCTCAGGACAGCAGTTTGTCATAAAATATTCTACATGACATCCATGCTTTGTCCTAGCTCTTCTATTTCCTGCAGACTCTTAAAGATCTTTTTTAATATCCTTATTCTCAAATACATCAATTTCCGAGTTATAAGGAGAAAAGGCCTTTGCAATTATTCTATGTAATACTTTCCTGACTTCTTTTTTAAGGACCTTATCCTGTATTCCTCTTTCTGCCTCACTTAATGTATTCTTTCAAAAAGTTAACCTTTTCTGTTTAGCCCTATTTAATAGTACTATTTACACTTCTATTTTCATTTTCTGAGGCTTTTACCTTTCTCCTAAATTCTTTAAAAACTTGGGTACTCCACTCCTCAAAAATATGATCACACTGTGTGCATTTTAGGAGTGATTCATTTTTTTTCCTCTGTTTTTGATCTGTTTATGGTGAATTAACAACTTTGTACTTTTATCCACTTAATTTCTTACTTTTGAAATAGTGCCACAAGGAACAAACAAACAAAAAAACCCACAACAAACCCCCAAATCTCTTTGATCATTTGCAAATTTCTCTTTACACATGACCTTGATCTGTCGGTCTGTTTTTATCTCTTCGTCTCAGTGCTCCAGAAATCCTGACCACTCTAGGAGGTTTCTAGAAATATCTCGGTCTTTCTTCTGTCATTTGTTCGTTGGGCTCTCAAGAGTTTGTTTACAGTTTTCTCATCATTTGTTTTCTATTTCTTTAGTAGTTGTGTCTGTTTATAAGATCTCTAAGACTTCTGTTTTTAGCTGTGGTACTTAGGATAGGTGTGGATGCTTTATTGGCCATGATGCTACGTAACAAACCACCTCAAAATGCAATGGTTTTTAAAACAAGCATTTATTTTTCTTTGTCATGTGCCCGTAGGTCAGTGGGCCATTTCTGCTCTAGGCTGAGTGTTGGCTGAACTTGGTCCAGCCTTTGGCATTGGCTTTGGGTTTGCTCCACATCTCATCTCTTTGAACCCATAGTTGCTGGTCATGCCCTTCTCATGGTGAGGCCTGAAAGGCCCATGCAAGCATGTTTAAAGCCTCTGCTCAAGTCCCCTTCTCTCACTTTCCAGTCACAGATATACCCCCTTTCCTAAGCTCCACTGAACAGGAAAGAGTGAAGAATTGAGAACAAGTATGCAATCCACCACAGCTGTGTATGGTCCTCTCCTTTGGATATCCTCTGTCCTCTGTCTATGCACCCCCTTTTCCTCTTTAAGCAGAAAAATCCCTTGTGGTCATGGCATCCTACTCATAGTTCAGTCTTTGGCTCCTCATGGTTCAGTTAACTAGATGCTTTTATTAATGTAAAGACACAAAAATTCTCTCTGATATACAACAATTGTCAAATCTTGCTGAGCAGAAATGATGAAGGCTCAAATCCTTGGCTGTGGAGTGAGCTCTTTAATTTGTCCACCTGGTAGTCCCAGGTTCTGCTCTTCAATAAGAACTCCCTTGTCCATTTTCTTTGGTGGTCCCTGGCTTTGCCCTCTGGAAGAGTCTTCTTTCCCCATTATCCTGTGGCCACATCTGAAGAGGACATTCGGGAGCATGTATTTCCTAAGGATGCCACATATAGCGCAAACCATTTCCTGTTAGTATAAGTTCAGGATTCAGTGGATTATTTGGGGATAGTAAATTGCCCTCAAAAGTGCAGTATGCCTTCAGCACAGTGGCTTTTTGGTCATTTCTAAGTGTGACTATACACAGTCAAAATTCTTGGATAAATGGGATTTTTTAAGCTCTAAGCCTCTGGTCTTTTATTTATAGACCTCTGTGCTCTGGCCATCCAAATAATTTTCAGCTTGCTGCTGTCTGCTACATTGAAGACATCTGAAATAATGCACTATCTTTGCCAGCAGGCTCACAACTTTTGTATGGTGGAGCACCAGTTATATTTATTGCTAAGACTGGAATTTGCAGACACTTCTCTTGACTGAGTTTCAACTTGGGGTATAAACACTTGGCCTTTTCTACCCTTTTCAAATTTCCAGACTCTCAGTCAGCTGAGATTGCAGGTTATAGGCAAAGAGTACCTCCCTTAGCAAAGACACATGTCTTTCTAATTCAACTCCCAGAATGGCCAGCTAGTTCCACCTTGAATTTATCATCCTTTCAGGATTTTGCTGACCACCCATGCCAACATTCTGCAAGTATTTTACCATTTCTCCTAATATTATATATAGTCTTTTTAGCATATGATTGACTATCCAATGTATGGCAGGTGATAATTTGACTAGATATTCTGCCAGTATATATTGATGGTTCTGAGATTTTCAATTTTCATTAGTTGAGTCATTATTATGCACCTACCTAGCTCTGCATCCAATCCAGTACTACCACATTTTAGTTTCTGTTACCTAAAGCACCTCACTTTCTGGTTCTAAATCAGTTGAACTAAGATTGTAATCAATATAACCAGAAAAAAAAATAGTGGAAATAATAGTGGCTTAATCAATACAGAAGTTCATTTCTCTCTCTTGTAAAAGAGAAGTTTGAAGATAAACCATCCAAAGTTGCCCTGGTAGCACCAGAATGTTATCAGGGTCCAGCCTGTCTTCTTTCTGCTACTCCATTTTTAGCATGAGGCTTCCTTCTTTGAGGTTACTTCATAGTTTAAAATGGTTGCTGTCACTTTAGACATCACTTCTGCAGTATAACAGGAAGAGATGGGGAGGGATCAAAGTATCTTTCCATCTTGAATGAATCATGTCCCTTTAAGTAGCCTTCTCATAGGCTACTGCAAAACCGTAAGCTTACATTTCATTGGGCAGGACATAGACATACAATCTAACCTCGCTACAAGAGATGATGGGAAATGTAATATTTTATTTGTTCACTGAGTACAAGTGGGATTTGGCTATTAAGGAAGAAGAGGGTTATAGGTATTGGGGTTCTGCAATTAACTCTCTACCAGAGACTTTGCCTTGAGACTTTAATTTTCATCTTTTAAAAATATGTTCAGTTAAGCTTTGACATCTTGAAAGGACAGAAAATATTCTCTCTTCCTTGTCATCCTCTTATCATATTTAAGTTATCCCTATCATAACAGCAGTTTACTCATCCTCCATATACATTTGCCACATTTCCAACCTTTGTAAAATTTAAATTTGGTCATTAGTCTTATTCAAAAAGACAGAATCTTTTTCCTTATATAGCACAACAATAATTCTTTTACATGGATCTTGTCAACCTGACTGGTTCATTTCCTTTTCTAAGTACATTTCAGACTACTACTCCATTTCTCTAAATATTTTTTAAATTGGAAATGATTTTAGAGATCATCTAATTTAATCCTCTCATTTTGCAGATGAAGATCCTGAGGCTTGGAAAAGGTACATTAAGCCACTTATGTCACAAAGCGAGAAATTAATAGATAGACTTTATGCTTATATTCTTGGCTTTATTTGCAATTAAATGTGTCTACATATTACTTTTGGGGGTCTTTTCCCCTATCAAATTCCCTTTCATCTTTTTCACTTAGTCAGTTAAAGTCTCCTTCTAACCATTCTTCTTATATCCTGGAGATAAGTCATGACCCCCAATAATATTTCCTTTTCAAATTTCTCTTATGGATTGAGATGGAACATAGTATATTCATAAGTCTGATATTTCGTCTCACTGAGGAAATCATGTATACCATCATATATCTTCCACTTCAAATCTCATATATCTTTGAATGTTTACATTTGTGTGATTGGCAACTCTTCTCCCTTCATGAATTTTTTTTCCCTTTTGTTCAGTGTAAAGAGCCCTAAACCAACCTCCTATCTATGCAAAAGTAAACTCCTCTTTTGGTCCTCCTTCTAAAATGAATCTCATTTTCCTATCCTCTCATTCATTCTATTTGTTGATAAAGTTAACATTTACAGAGTCTCTGGCACACAGGGTACCAAGAAATCTATGACTTAAAAGTGGAGCATGCAACACAAATAATATGAAAACATGTATTTAGCTTGATCCTAAGGAGTTTCCTTTCAACCCTCCAGTCTCCTTCCCTACGGTGACTTTCCTCCTACTGCTTCTCTTTATCACCAGAACTCAGCGAGTAGTATGCAGCCATAAATAGTTTTTGCATTGTGTTGAAGCTCAGACAGACTCTGCTATGATACAGTTCCTCTCTGCTTTCATCTTTATCCTTCATCATCTAATTTATAGCAGATAAGCAACTTGAGGCAGTTGTTTCATTGGGAGATGGGAAGTTTGGTTTCCCTATGCATCACAGGGTGAATTTAGGACTTACCACATGCATACTTATGGGTTATGCTTTTGGTACTGTTCTTATTGCAACTTTGATTTAATATATTAAATTCCACTTGACGTTGCTCACACCATACTTTCATCTTTTCATCTAACTCTTGAAGGATATAGTTGACCTTGAACCTCTCCAGCCATTTTCATTTTCCTAATTCTTTCCTCTTCCCGAGCTCCACTCCATCCTTCCTTTTCCCCACACAGCAGCATTGAAAATCTTTCAAACTGAACTATTGCTTTCCACAACAGAGATAATCATGAATACGGAGTCCAATATGATGGCCAGCACTCAGTAAGTGGAAATTATTCTTATCTTGATTAAGTGAGCATTACCATACTTCTGCATGCTGGATATGAGCTAACCAAAGTATACAATACTGATATGGTGAGTTAGATACTATCCAACAAATTCTTATTGCAACAAGGCAAATAAGTAAGTTTAAAGTCTCCCTCATTGGCTTAGACAAAATGAATGACTTTATTCTTGCAAACTGCACACCATTCACAGAACTCTGCTCCTCTTTAGTTTTAATATGAGGCACAAGAAGAGGCAAGGAGTTTGCAATAAGACACCCTTGAGTAGAAGGCTTGACTCTATCAGTAACTATTATGTGAAATTGGCAAGTTACTTGAACCCTTTGGAGCTTAGTTTCTTTCAGGTGTGAATTGGGGAATATAATACCTACCTCACTGGGATGGTGTGAGTATTGAATTGGAGTAACCATACCCAACTTGCCTGGTGCACGGTAAAAGTGCTACAAAAGTTAGTTCTCTTTTTTTTTTTTCGCACTTATTGGATACTAATCCAGTAGTATTTATTGGGTACTACTTTTATAGTGTTTATATATATATATATCTTTTTTCTTTCCCATATCTATCTGTAAAAGTCTTACTAATTATTTTTCAATTATATTCTTAACAGTCTATATAGAAGTAAGTTCTTTCCCACTTTTAACACACACAAAAAAGACATCAAAGAAAGAGAAGATAAACTAGTAATTTGGACAAGAAAACGTAGCTTTTAGCCTGGATGAAAACTATTGCTGGGCATACCCACTTCCCTGAACGTCTGAGGTAAAAGATGCTGCTTCCTGGTGGTAAAAAATTGATGTGATTTTATTTTGAATAAGCTTTGAGGAAAAAAAAAACATATTTTTTCAGCATTTTATCATCTTATCTATATAAAATGGCAACTGATTTAGGTAAAAGCTCTTCAGGAACTGGTCTTGTAAACTTAGCTCTAATAAACTAAATATCAATGTGATAAAAAAAAAAAAAAACCCTTACTAGAGAAAAAAATCTACTTCATGCCAGTTCTGAGAAATTCCCAGGGAGAATTTGGGTGGAATAACCACAGTATTTCTCTCAGTATATGGTGGCAATGAGGCTATGAAGTTTGTATTCATTTGACCTCTTTATGAGCCCTTTCCTTCAGACCATCCAGCTTGCCCAAATCTGAGGAAAAAAGGGCTCCACTCATCACCTTCACAAGTGATGAGAGTCCAGGATCTAAGCTGGACAAAGGGAGAGTGATGGGCTAATTCCAACAAAATGACATTTTACGGAGAGTACTGCAACATCCTTTAATTAAAGGTCAAAATTTGACTCTACTGGTACAGGGTAGTTAAGATGTGTCTGGAGAAAACACCTGTTTTATTTTATCACTACTCCAGATACTTTTCAAGCCCTCTGCTGTTGAGCAGAGCTGCTGACCTCCTCTCCATGACTCACCAGTTTGCTCTCACTGGTCCCACCCCCATCACGCTCACACTCACACTCTTACCTACTGGAACACTTCCTGTGCTCTGATTTGACTATGAGCCTTGTCATGTTATTTCCTCTTTCTGGAACTTCCTGCATCCTCTTCTTTTGCCTGAGAAACTCTTATCTATACTTAGTCCAAGTCCCAGATTAAACGCCTGAGAAAACTACCAGGTCTCCACACATCCACCAGGTTATGTGCTTACAGAATATCCCCAGCTCAGTTATTTTATAACCAGGATCTGCTTTATCATTTACAAGTCCCAAATGTAAAATGCAAATGCAGGGCTCCAGAGGCATCAGGGTAAATCAATCTAGCCTTCTCATGGGCTGCCATCTCCACATAAGGTGGACAGGTGATCTGCAAACAACTGCAGTCTCTGCCTTGGACACTCTTGATGGAAGCGTGCCAAACCCGCTGTGGCACCACCACCTCAGGGCAGGGATGCATGCTGCTTACACACACACACACACACACACACACACACACACACTCACACATACACGCCTTCCTCCCACCCCAAGAGGCCTTTAGGTGTTCATCCTACCCCAACTCCCCTTGTGCTCACACACACAAGGGCCTCCTAGAGGCACTGGCGGAACACAGACCTCTTTTGGCCGTTGAGGCCTGTTAGCAACTCAGCAGAGGGTAGCGTTAGTTTGGGGCATCAGAGGGAAGAAAGCTGGGAATTAAGAACCCTCCTGGGGAAGTGCAGGAAGCAGTGAGGTACCAAACTGTGCATGAGCTGACACAAGTTTCATTGTCCCATTGGCTTTAATTTCCAAAGATAAAAATATTAAACATTTCAAGACAGACACAGCAAGGCTTTAAACTTCGAGAGCTTGGCCCTTCTGAGAAAATGGCCCTGAGTGGCTGTACTGGCTGCGTGCCTGTGAACCTGGCTCTGTGTATGACTGACCCCAGTGACTTTATTTTTATTCCCATTAAATTGTATCCTCCCCGCAACTTCTCTCGCCCCAATCTCTAAGCTGCATAAGAACAGGGACCATATCTATGATAAACATTTGAGAAATATTTGTTGAGTGAGTAAATGAATGGATTAATGAAGTCTTCCACTATTTGGTGAGTGCTTCTAATCCATGAGAGATGTATTAGCGCCCCGCACCTCTTCTCTCCTCTGTTTGCACCAGTTTTCTTCTGCTCCCTGATTCAGAATGTCAATGCCCTAGTTCAGGTGCTCATGGCTTTTCTTCAGGACAACTGGAAAACACTTATAATGTGTTTCTTAGCTTCCAGGGTCATATTCTAAACTACAGATGTGTGCATTCAACTTTTCTGCTTTGAAAATTTGCTGGCCACCATTTTCCAGGGGCTGGAATCCTGACTTCTTCTTACGATGTCCAAAATCTTTCATAATATGATCCCAATGTATTTTGTAGGATTATTTTCTTACTACTTCTGCTTTATATGAAAACATATTTGTTCTTCTGATTCCAGATTAAAAAACTGATGACCTGTCACCTCTCAGGTGAAATCCCTTTAGATTCTACATCAGCTTGGAAGGCAGTGTCTCCCTGTCCTTTGCACATCGAGAGTCCTTAGTTATACAATAGCATTGACTGAATAAATGGTCAAGTTGAACTGTAACGATTTTACTCCAGAAATTTAATTCCTATTGTTAAAGATCAACTTTTTGAATGCTGCTTAACAGTGTTAAATTCAATGAACATTTTCGCTTCTGAGGTTTTTAAAAAAATTTTATTTTATATTGGAGTATAGTTGATTAACAATATTGTGTGAGTTTCAGATGTCCTGCAAAGTGATTCAGTTATACATATGCAGGTATCTATTCTTTTTCAAATTCTTTTCCCATTTACACTAGATTATTAGAGTACTGAGCAGAGTTCCCTGTGCTATACAGTAGGTGCTTGTTGGTCGTCTTAAATATAGTAATGTGTACATGTTAATCACAAACTCCCTAGTTTCTGAGTTTAACATGTTATATGCTAAGTGTTTTTATGTTCCAAGATCTATATTAGGTCTCAAGAAAACAAACAAGAAAATTATTATCACACCCCTCCCCAACACAGACACACACACAGAAGTGCATAATCTAATAGAAAAGAAAAATAAGAAAATGTAAAATCAAATGAATATTATAAGCATTGTACTAGACATAAGAAAAAAGGTGTCTTTGATAGTTATTGTATTTCTGGAATTAGGAAAATCATGTTGAGGAGGAGAAGGAATTGAAAACTCTGATTATTTTGGAAAGACTTAGTTTCTAGAAAACAGACAAGACTATGAAGTAACTTGAGAGTCATTCAGTTGAAGAAGAATTTCATTTATTTTGCATATTTTTAGAGAACAGAAGTAAGAAAATAATAAGTGGAAGTTATGAAGAGGTGAACTATGGATCAAAAAGATTTTTTTAAAAGCAAGAGTATTGAAAAATAGCTTGGATTTCCACAGGAGGTGAGGATTTCCACATTGCTGGAGTTATTCAGGTAGGTGTGGAACAACTAGCATCCTCACATGCTAAATGAACCAAGAATATTTATGATGAACTGACTTGGTATAGCAGATAGTGGTGTGGAACATCAGAAAATAAGAACTGTGTTCCTGGCACTTCATTTTCCTGATCATTTGACGTAGGTGCTGACCTTTTTGATTCCATTTCCTCATCAGAAAAATGGAGACATTTTTCTGCTTCAGAGAGTTGCTGTGAGAATTAAATGGAATAAAGTAGTTGATGGTACTTTAAAATTGTAACCGCTATGAAATATGAGTTATTATAAATTTATGTTGATAATAAGAAAAATAATAATAATCACATACATGATTTCAGTCTCTGTATGTAGTTCTAGAAGACAGAATAATTATCTTCTCTTTCTTGTGTATAAGAAAAGAAAAGCTTCAGATTACAAGTGACCATCCCATAGAGACATAGCTGGTCAATGAGTGGCAGAACCGGAAGTCGTGACTTTTTCCGTAGAGCACGAAGTATCTCCCCTGCAGTGCACTGCCTTTATGATGAAGTAGAGTCTGTGACAGTTTGCAGTTCCCAAGGTACTTTGGACTGAAGTCACTCAAGTAATAATAGGCTCTGTTTAGACATCATTCTCTAAGTGATATGCTTATGTGATTTTTCACTCAGGGAACTAGGATAAAAATAACAAATGTTGGCCAGATCTACCCATTCTTTAGTAAACAATACCTTTCTTTAGTAAATATTCACAGGACATTTTTTAAATAAGAGCTTTACAAAGCCACAACAAGGGATTAATCAAGATGTGCGGAATACTTACTGTGGAATACCACACATATATATGAAATTATAAATGATACGCAGGACAACTATTATTACTTTTGGTGTTAATTACCATCCCCCATTTTTTCTGTGACTGATGAGATCATATCTCTGCTCTTGCTGTTTTCATCTACTCTCCTTGTTCTGCATGTTCTCTTATTTAAATGTTCTAGTTCTTGATCCCATGGTGGCACAGGATGAACCAACCATTTCTTCGTGACAATGGAGAAATACTCTTTACAGGTATTCTCAGTAATGATTCACTGTTCAGTTACATAAATGCAGATGCTTTCTGCCTAAACTATTCACAACTTAGAAACTATTTTGATGTTTATACCTAATTGCTGTTACGTAAATATTTCAAGGAAGAAAATGTAGGAGACGTGACTCTTTTTGTTCTTTATAAAAATCCAATGCTCTTTCTGAGAATTTTCTAAGGCTTCGATGGCAGGTTTTTTTTATAGTTTTCCTTGCATTTAAAGGTAGAAATGAATATCTTCTAGGCTGAGTGTCACTCTCTATATCCTCTGTTATTATTTAAATGTTCTTTCTTCTGTCTTTTCCCATTTCTTACCACCAAAAACTCCCCTCACCTACACCCATTTACAGAATTTGGGATTAAAAACTCTTTTCCTGCAACAAAATGTTTTCTCAACATGAGCTTGCTGTTTAACTATTTGAAGACCACCAAACATGAGTTCATCTTTTATATATTTAATCTCATAAATATACACCAGAAAAATTGAGAAAACGGTTGTATACAGCTAATCCTTTGAAAAATGCAGCCTTTGATTTTCTTTTCCTGTTAAAACCTCACTAGCTAAGAAGTTTGTGAATATTTTTGTATTCTTTTCATCTGTCAAAATATACAATTTTAAAGGACTTATGAATTTTTTAATCACATGGAGTTTTAATGCCAACTATGTGCTGGTGTGCAGTAGCACAAGAAGTAGGTCAGTAATGAAGTTTTAGCCCCACCTACAATTCAAAATCTCAATAAACTAGGAAAATGCCCCTCCCCAAGAAGATACAGCAGAGTCCTTCATTCCTCTTATATCTGTTATCTATTATATTTATTTAAAATGGAGCTTATAAATCAATTGGAAAAGGAGATATACATATATTTCCTAGCAATAAATCTAGTCATTGTCTTAGACTTTAGAGTGGAAAAGAGGAAAAAGCAAAATTCTTCTATTTCAGTTAACCTGGAGGGAACAGACTAAAAATGGCACCAATCTCAGCCATTTCTCTTTTCTTTTCTGAAAGCATCTGGGCATGCAGAAAAGAGCCCACTTTCCCTTCTAGGCGGCAGTGCTGTACATGTGTCATGGTTTTCACTTTCATGCTCAGGGGCCATTACAAGCACTATCCACTTATATTCCATTACAATTGATTGAATATTATACATCAAAAAGTGGAGAGAAAATGTTTAAGATTTTATGAATGCAAGCGAAATGATTAGAGCTCACAAAACTTTGGATTCTGAAGCTTGGCTTCTGTCTTGTCCTTACATAAGCATCTTTGATCTTCTTTTCACCCAGCTTTTTAGATGACTTATGTGGTCTTATAATTGTTTTATTATTTTAGGAGAATTAGTCATGTCTACTTTTTTTTTCTATAGAGGTTATTTTTAAAGAAAATTTCCATTCCATTACAAGTCAGGGGATTTCTCAAACCAGATGAAATTAGTGGTTACTCTTCTCTGTGTTATAAAGAATAGAAGTTAGAAGACTTAGGTTCTAATCTTGGGTCTTCCATAAAATAATTTTGTGACCTTTGACAAATCATTCATCTGATCTGCCTCATTTTTTTCTCTTTCGACAATGGGCTACTTATCTCTTTCAGGACAAATGGAGTTAATCAATTTAGAAGAGACTTGAAAACTCTTTCATAAATATGAGGCATTATTCATATAAAAATCCAAGTTTTAGGGTTAGCTTTATAACTGTTTATTAAACTATGTTTAATTCTATAATAAGCAAGAAGACAAAGAACAGTCAGCCTCCTTTCAAATTGTATTGTCTTCCCATTAATAACTACCCTCGACTGTGTCTTCATGTGCAGCGGCAGGTTGCCAAGACTCTGTAAACTTTTCCTGTGGGAACCCCTGAAGTATAATCTCTCAGCATCAAGGCAGGGTTAGGAAACACCTGGAAGTCTTGGTTGCTGCACGTGGGCCAACCATTGGAAAATTTCCAAATGGTATAATTTTAGTTATTGTGGCTCTACCACCATTGATTTACTATTTGCTCTGTTTGATAAATAAGTTTTGAGCACTTTCTCAATGATAGACACTGCTCGACACATTGGAGATACAGTGTCAAACAAGAGACCAGGTCCTCCTATTTTGAAAGGGAAATAGACTCCAAGAGAAATTTTGGTGAAGCAAGTAGCAATTTCCCAGAAAGTCAAGAGTAGGCTCTATTTGTAACACAAAAAAATTATCCCCCCCCCCCTTTTTTTTCTTTCCCTCCTGCTGTACACCTGAGCTAGAGTTTTCATTCTGTTCTTGTTTCTCATTTTTTCTGATTTGAGTGATGTAGTCAGCACCAATCAGGGCACTCCCCATCACACCCATCTTGATCTCTGTCATATTTTGTCATGTGTCTTTTGTGGTTCTTTGGTCAATGCATTTTAGGTAGTTTTTTTTTTCCCTAAAGCATTAGCCATGAAAACAGGCTCAGTAAAGGCTCTTAGAAGTCCTACAGTAAAAAAAGAAAAACTCTCTAACAATTTAACAAAGGGTTTTCCAAACTTATTTGGCCACAAACTATGCTTCATCCCACTCCCCTAACCCTGTCTCTTGATACTTATTGTCAGAGTATTACATTGTAGGAATTGTTGCATTAAGCAATCTTTAAAACATTTGCTGGTTTCTTTCCTATAATTCTCTCTCATAGGCTTGGTCTTGGTTAAAATGTTTGAAATAAGAACAGTTTTTTTCCAAACACTGAGTTTCCAAATTAAAAAAAAAAAAATCATTTAGCAGAAATATAACTGTTAGTTTATTTGCTTTAATTACTGAAAGATAAGAATTACAATGCATCATTTTGTCTTTTAAGATTAGCATAGTTATTCAGAATAAATTGAGAACAGAACTAGATAGATCAGTTATCACTGTAATGTTCTAATACGATGATTTGAGAGAGAAAAAGGTTCATTGTATGAAGAAGGTGTTAAAATAAACAGCTATAGAATTATACAGCTAGTTGAATCTAATAATATTTCTAAAATTTTTGAAGATACTACCTTGAGATAAAATATTACTGTTCATCACACAAACTAAATCTCTTGTTTGTGTGATAAGTAGTATCATTAAGACATGAGTTGAGGTGTTGTATTTGTGAGTTTATTCCATTTTCTTTTTTTAAACTTTGTTGAGGAATAATTGGCAAATATAATTGTATATATGTAAAGTGTACAAAATGGCGATTTGATATACATATACATTTTGGAATGAGTACCAAGATCATAGCATACCTTTTTGTGGTGAGAATGCTTAAGATCTAATTTCAGCAACTTTCAAATATACAGTAGAGTGTTTTTCACTATAGTAACCATACTGCCTATTAGATCCTCAGAACTTATTCTTCGTATAACTTAAAATTTGTACACTTTGATCTACATGACCCCTTTTCCCCTGTCAACCACCATTCTAGTCTCTGTTTCTATGAAATCAGCTTTTTTTTTTTAAGATTCCACATGTAAGTATATAAGTGATACCATATAATATTTGTCGTTCTCTGTCTGACTTATTTCATTTGGTATTATAATGCCCTCAGGTTCACCATGTTGTTACAAATGGCAGAATTTCCTTTCTTATGGCTGAATAATACTTCATTGTGTATATACCACATTTTCTTCATCCATTCATCCATTGAAGAATTTTTACTTTTCATCCATCTGTTTTCTTTTCTCATTTGCTTTAATAAAAAATCTAAAAATATTCCTGATTAGAATACCAATTCAGTGAGGTTTTTACACAGTATTGTGAATAGTTTTCATTCAATGAAATAGTGTGTGGTTTTGTTAAAAGCTGCTTGCAGGGATGTGAAGATTGATGAAATCTAATCACTCAATAGTAGATGATGAGGAAGTCCTCCACAAGAACTGGCATCTAAGTTCTGCTCATCCCTTTCTGTTCCTTAACTCTGCTGTTCCTCCAAGTTCAACCTTCCTTGGGACATTTCCTTTTTCACTCTAGACCTCTCTCTGGGAAATCCAGCTTTTTCATGACTTAAAATGATACTTTTATACATTTGACTCTAAAAAATGTATTTATAAACAATATGTTTCCCTTGAGCTCAAGGTCTAAATATCTACCTGGGCATGACCCTTCCCTGTGCCACAATCAACTCAATCACAACATATTGAAATTGAACCCTTCATCTTTTACCTTAACCCACCCTGATACCAAGCAGATAATATAAACCAGGCTTTATTTGTTTCACTTTATCTTGTATAGACCTCTATCCCCTATCCCAGCATCTACAATATTTCAATTCTTATCTGTTCAATAACGGTATTCCTTTATTATATCTTAACCTTCTCAAGAAATCTTTTTATTCTTTTTTATCCTTATGAATATATTTTTTTCCTCAGAGCATAGCATAAGACCTGGCACATAGAAAGTTCTTGATGTATATTTGCATTAAGTGGGTGAGTCAAGCAAAGAGATGAAACATGTTGTAGGGAAAGTGTGACACTGTGATCTGGGGAGATGTATCTCCAAGTAAGGGGTGAGTTCCAGGGGAAAATGCAGGGTCCCAGTTATATTATAAGGGTGGATGCCAGTGAGGTTGATAGCCCATTATTGAATATGAGTCAGGTTGCTGTAGTGAACATGCCAGAAAGCTTTGCCTCTCCTGGTCTTGGCCTCTGTTAGAACATATTAACCCTGTGTACTGATCTTCTCTCTTACCAGACTGGGACTTCATAGAGGGCAGAAACCCTAGCACAGTCATGTTTTGTGTTCATGGCTCTTGGCTTAATGCCTAGAACACAGTAAACACTCAGCAAATACTGTCAGATAAGTAAATAACCTAGTTAATAGAACTTCTTGAATCTCATGTTTCTGATATATAACACAGGGATCATAATAACCACTTCAGTGGTTATTTAAAGATTAGATGGCAGAGTGCATGTAAAACAACAGTTGTGATGCTTGAATAGAAAGTAATATAAATATATGCCACTTTCTTCACATGTTTGTCACTTTAAGACCAGGACTCTTTCCAAAGTTTGGAAGAAAAAAAGGAAGAAAGAAAGAAGGAAAAGATCACGTGTTTTGAAGACATACCAAATGTTTGTGCTTTCACATGTTTATTTCAGGGACTCTTCTCAACACTGTGAAGGAGGCAGGCCACTTTCCAGCCAAGAAAACTGATGCTTCATGAAATTAAGTGACTTGCACAAAATAAAATATTTAAAAGTAGTAGCGGTGGAATTGAAAACTAGTCTGACTCATGAGCTTTTTTTGCTGTAAGGAGGAGGAATTAAATTTCTTTGGAGGTAGTGGGTAGGTAGGTTCATTCATGGAGAGTCAGAGGCTAATGTTTGGCTTCATATAAGATAAGCTGATTATGCTAATTGTGCAAGGAAGCTGTTTCAGCCACAACCAAGACTTTTCAAAGAATCTAATATTAATTAATACTTAAGAAATGTCCTCCTCACAACTCACAACTTATTTTTAAATGTTCCTATACTTCCAATTATCTCTCTGGGCTTTAAAAAATACATCTTTCTAATATTAATCACTGGAAGGAAGGGGTGATATTGTGAAGAAGTAGTGTCAATATGTAAAATCCCTTCTTTTGGGATCTATGCATGATGCCTAGCATATTTTTCCCAACTTAAGGAGCATTTTCCTTCTATTTCCTTGTATGTGATTGACTCCATTTTTATGTATGATGATAATTTCATCTTTAATCGCTCCCATTCTTACTCCTATCTTCCCTTCTCCATCTCAGACTTGTACAGGTCTTTTAAGTCTTACTTCTTGACTTCATTCTTCTGTATTAACAGATTTGGCAGAGCAGCTTGGAAACCCTCTGAGAGCAGAAAACCAACATATTTAAATGTTTACTGCAGTGGGGGATTATGTTTACATCCACACTCAAAGATGACAGGGATGCCACATTCAAAATGTCTGAATGGAAGCTTAAGGGGGTTTTAATATATTGCCTTTCTTCACTTAGGTCTAAAAGACTTAAACCTATCTAATGTCTCAGGATAAATTGCGTGATGGACTAGTCCTGTTAGCATATGAAATGGAGTCATATTTGATATTTTACAGTCTAAATGCCCATACTGTCACATATGAGGTTTTCTTGAATGCTTTTATGAATAATAATTTAGTTATGCATTATGTAGATCTAAGAAACAATCTTTCCCTTACTAACTCTTAGAGCAGACTTAGGTTCTCATGTGGTAAAAACTACTTCATATGTCTTTGGAAGAATGAAATATGAGTATTTTGGGGGGTAATTAAAACCTTAAATGAAACATATATCATTCTCTTATAGGATACAATTAGTAATGAAAATATTAAATTTCCTAGAAATGCTTATGTGTGGTATGTTCTTTATTATCTTAATGTAGTTTGAAAATAAGAAGTGGTTTGAGGTAGCATAAATGTAAAATTATATTGACTGTGCAATCAATAAGAAATCATCAACAGTCACAAAAATATTGTTGAATGCATGACATGATGTAGACATGGTCTCTGCTCTATTTAAAAATGGAAGCAAGTATTCTTATTGCTGGGCTTAAATAGAACACAACAAACTGTAAACTCTATGAAAGAAAGATTGATCTTTCATCATCCCCTTCAATTTATAGCCCCACGGTAACTTGTAGTTTTGGGTAGAGCTTAAAAGTCCCAGCTTCTAGAGCTGGATTGTCAGTTTAAAAACAGGCTCTTCCAGTTAATGGCAGCATGATCTTAGGGAAGTCACTTAACCTTCTTGTGCCTTGGTTTTCTTGTCAGTATTATTGGGAGACTAATAATACCTAGTTCCTATGCAGATTAAAGGAGGTAATACTTCAAGAGCGCTTATAACTGTGCTCTGCACATAGTAATGCCTGCATAAATGTTCACTGTTATTGCTGGTGTTTCTACTGTTGTCATAATTATCATTAGTATTATTGACATAACATCTTACAATTGATGGCAAATAATGATGCGGAAAAAAATTAATGAATGGAGACCAACTTACATGGTTGTTTTCTTCTCTTCATGAAAACAAACAAACAAAAAAACACTCCTACTGCAAAGTTGGGTAATGAACTGTTCTTGTCCTCTTGGTCAGCAAATATTCTGGTGAGGAGAGAAATGCTGTCATCACCTGTCCCATCCTAGCTGTACTCCAGCTTGAACCAGGGGAAGATGCAGTTGGCAGGTTATTGGTAACCTTTCTTTCATTGCAATCCAAAGACTGAAATGTGAGGGCCATAATAGGTCATCCCACAATCTTCCAAAATTTGCCTTTAGAAAAAGCTTGCCTGATATTTTTTTTCCTCCTGCATTTCTTAGACAATTTATCAGTTAAGTTGCCTTCTACAGCAAATAAGATAATGTCAAACTTAAACTGGCTAAATCTACAAAGATATTTATTGATCTCCCAACAGGGAGTCTAAAGAGGGTGTGACTCACGGTGGGCTTCTTCTGGTGATGAATCTTCTTTCCCTGCGATTCCTTTGGCTCTGTCATCTTCTGAGTGATGGCTTTATCCTAAGTTGGTAGCCAATTTTTGACCTCACATCTGCACAGGGCAAGATCTATAAGAACAGTATTATCTCCCCCTCAGTTCCTCATTTAGTAATGAAAAAACATTTCCCAGAATCCCTCAAAATTTCCATCTGCATTTGACTGGCCTGAACAAGGTCCCATGCTCATTCTTTTAGCCAGTTCCTCTGGCTTAGGGATGAGATCTTGAGGGATGACCATTATTGGTTTAGACTAATGACGGTTTACCATTTGAGCTGGACTTTACCCTAAACTGCTGGATTGTGTGTGTTGGATATTAGTGAGTCTAAGAAGAACCTACAATTCCTCCATTGCCTTGCACATTCAGGAACTTAAAGCAGATCCTCATCTAGGGAGGCGAGAATTTTTTCACTCATGATATTTCCTCCAAAGCATTCCCAGGAACTCTCCTTAATTTGGATCTACCTTGAGATAAATTGAACATATATCTTGGATTTAACATCCTGATTACACTGATTTTGAGCAGAATTGGTGGCCTTATTTCAGAAGTAATGGTTTACATCCATCCTGAAACACTTGGTTAGAGGTTCCAATACATTAAAACATGACTCAACCTGGTTTTTCTGATTCTTTGGGTTTGATTTTCTGTGGATTTCTGTATCTTCTTTATTTTCACTTTGATCTCTAGAGTTGCCCATATATCATAGTTCTTTTCTTTCTTTTTTACTTTCTCTCTCTGCTGTGTTTTCTCATTAGTTTCAAACTACTCTATGATTTATACCAGATCTTCTAACTTATCCTGTGAACTAATAATGGTTTATCATCAATGCTAGGTATATATTATCAAGATTAATACAACATTTGGTCTACCTATCTTTAATAATTTTGGAGGTAGTGACTGCATGTTTTTGTTGTCAGATAAAGTGCTAGGCATTAGTTATATGAGTACAAACGAAACATGTGATTATTAAAACACACACACACACACACCAAAAACTAACAAAAAACAGATATGGACCCTGAGTCTCTTGGAGCTCACATTTTAGCAGCTAGTCAGGCCTTAAACAAGAAAACACACACACACACACATGCGCTGTGATAAGTTCTAAGAAGGAAAAGAATAGGATAATGTAATACAGGCTAGAAAGGAGTGGGTGAGAAAACAATTTAGGTTGGATTTCCAGGAAAGGCCCCTCTGGTAACTGACATTTAAAGTGGCACCTGGAGGATGAGAAGAAACCTGGATATGAAGAGCTGAGGAAAGAACCTTCTAGGTGGAGGATACAACATGTGTGCATATTAGCAAGGGCGTCTTCTGGGGCCAAATGGGTGTGGGCCACAAGATAAGAATGAAGAGGTCAGCAGGGCCAGATCTTTAAGGAACTTGGAAGTGAGTTAAGGAGAGTGGATTTATTACAAGTGCAAGAGGAAACCTCTGAAGGATTATGAGCCAGACAGTGACATCCTCAGGGTTTAAAATTTAAAAGCTCATTGTAGATGTTTTCTAGAGAACAAACTGGAGAGGGTAAAAATGGAAGAGACAACTTAGGAAACTACTGCCATATCTCAGGCCAGAGAAAACAGTATAGAGACTAGAGTGGTAAGAGTGAAAAGTGGAAAAAGGTGAATTAGTGATATATATGGGAGGCCATGGTGAGTCACGACTGAATCATTTCACATAGAGATTGAAGGAAAAGAAATCAAGAAAGACTCCTGCATTACTGATGTGAACAACTGTGGGGAGATAGTTCCCCCAAGATGAGAAAACTGAGTGAGAAAAAGGTTGTGGCCGTTGTTTGAGTTTGGTTTTAGTCAAGTGAAATCCAAGGAAAACTGTCAAGAAAGCAGTCAGATATAAAGTCGGGTGCTCAAAAAGAGGAATCTTAGCTACAGGTAGAATTTGGAGATTGTAGATAAATAGATGGTATTTAGAGCCCTGGAGCTGGATGAGGTCAGTTAGAGACAGGAGTGAATAGAGAAAAGATGAGAAGATGAGTAACGAGAGAGCTCTGGGATGTCCCTCTATTTACAGGTCAAGTGGAAGCAATGATGCTGAGGAAAAAGAGTGAGAAGGTGTGGTTACAGGGTGGAGGGGGGCAGACCTAGGAGAGTGTGACGTCATGGAGGATACCTGATAGTTTGGGAAAAGAGGAGTGAATGCTCCTGAATGATTTAAATGCCGCTGAGAAGTCTAGTGAGATGAGAATTAAAAATAATTTTGAGGTTCGTCATGTTGTAGGTCATTTGTGATTTGGCCACAACGATTTTATTGGGGTAGTAATGGAAGACTCCAACTGAAGTGTTGAATGTTGACAGGTAAGAGAGAATTGGAGACATTGCTTGTAGACAACATTTGTATTTATGGAAATCAGTCTTCCTTGTTTTGGGGGAAAAAATGTTTAATAGTAATGTGATTAAAATCATGCTGAAGAAGGAGGCATTTATTAAACCATACACTCCTGTGATAAGAGTTCTAAATCTTTTTTTCATTTTCCAACAGGGACCCTATTCTCTCCTGTTGTCTTACATTCCCCCTCTAACAAAAAAGATATACATCAGGATTGCCATATGGTGAGAAGAAGCAGGCAGATAGAAAGATGTTGATAAAAACAAAATAAAACCCTAGAGAATCAATGTAAGCCAAAAGAAAAGGGGCAGATGGATAAGCTTACAGAGAAGAATTAGCCCTTAGCCTCTGCACAATCAATAAATGTTGACTAGCTATTGACAAGAAAGGGGACAGGAGAGCAAGAGAGGCACATGGAGGGGGAAGACATCTCTTCATAACAACTGCTGTTGCCACCACCAAGCAGCTGTTCAAGTCCACAGCTCAGAACTTTCTGATCCTCTTACATCTCTCCTTAGGGGTCCAAACTCACACCCTGATGCTGCAGTCTTAGAAGAGATGTCATGTGTGATTGATACTGTATTAGGCCAGAAATTGTTAAATCACTGAAAATGCCAGGAGAAAACTTTGCCTATGCAGTGAGTGAATGAAGCTAATACCCTACTCTTTCCACACCCTGGGGTACAGTGATCCTTAAAGCCAAATAGTAATATGTGGTCAGAATTGTAGCCTTTCCAGCTATAAAGAAGAAACTGTATTTTAGAGATTTAAAAAGGAAACATTCTCTCATTTCCTCAGTGGAATTAGTTTTAGAATGGTTAAGATTAGGTTAGAGTTGGATGGTACCCTAAATTCACCCATTCATGTCTATTGGAAATACTTCTCTTGTATAGGCGCAGTCTGAGAGCACCCTCCTCATACTTTTCTATGCCCTGTTGAAGAAGCGCCTATATTGCCTATTTACATAGTCCATGTGCTAACAATTTTTCCTCTCACTCACAAGGAACTGACATATTAAACAAATTCTCTGTATTTTAAAAACAAAGATGTTAATTTATTAATTACTTAGGTGTGTCCTGGATAGGGGCAAGGATATAAAAACATATATCCAACATCAAGGATCCAATCAACTGCGTTAGTAACCAGACATCTGCTTGGTAAATATGGACTTGGTGGGTTGCTTCTTTCTGGCTGAGGGAAAGGACAAGCAGCCACTCAACCCCACAATAGGATACACATCTAGAGATAGAACAATGCTTGTCCTCAGTGTAGGGTTGTTGATTTCAATACCCGAGAGAAATGACAACACTAAATATTGGGGTTGTAATTTCATGCAGTACTAAAATATTGCTAGCAATATTGATATTTTGTAACACATATGTCCAGAATTTATCAAACAAAAAACAGTGAAAATAAATGTGTTATATTTCCACATCAACATTTCACCACATGAATTTGGCATCACTTGGCGGAGGAGGATCAGAGGGAGATGGCAGAGGGTCAGTGGCTTGTAGGAGGTGAGTGGGAAAGAAGTTGGATGAGGCTGAGCTGAGGATGTCAGAGTTGTGAGGGGGTGACTGGGAGCAGAGAAAGATAAGGATAAGAACGTAGAAGAAAGAGTCAGAAAAGGTGAACGAAACCACTGACAAATGTCTGAAACAATATTATTAAGCATACTATTAAATACTGGTAGTATTAAAAAATACTACCAGCTTGATTCTTAAAAGCAACACAGCCAATTGGAGGTCAGTATTACATTTAATAAAGAAGTCAGGAGAAATACTGGCAAACGTTTGCCTTTTGCTTTCCTTTCTTCAAGATTTATAGAAGACCACCCAGAAAACTCCTTTTGAGTCACAGTCTATAGTTACTAGGTTTCATCTTTACTTATTGCTTCTGACAAATAAAAACATATGTTAACGTGCTCTCATCTCCATGCTAGTGTTCAGCACTAATGAATTAATTACCATGGCATGCAATCTATGTACACATTTATTCTATTCATTTCCTGCATTAAGTCAATCTTCCATGGCCCAGGCTTATTTGGAAAGTGACAGCAACAAACTAATCCAAAACACTGAACGTTTCATCTGGGAGAGTCGGACCATGTAGAGAACAAAAGCTGAAAGAGATGGGATTAATTCACTCTATGTATGTTTATTGAGCACTATCCCAAACGTAAGGAAAACAAACATAAATAAGGGCAGTTTTCGCCATCAAGGAACTTACCCTTTCGTAAGGGGTAAGTTTAGGACTGGAGTGACTGTAATAAACAATTAAATCAGGTGTGACAGGTGGTAGGAAAAGAGTGAGAACAGGGTGCTATGGAAACAAGTAGGAAGGACTTTTATCTCAGACTAGAGGATGAGAAGAAGGGAGAAGCCATGCAAAGAGCAGAAGGAATGAGTTCCGAGCAGAGATGTGGGAGAGACAGAGGTTGGATAATATTCCAGTCACAGAACCATGGGCAATGGCTTGAAGTTGAAGAGAACAAGACAGGTTCAGAGAAGCAAGATTAGATGTTCATGGGGCAAGGTTAGGCATGTATCTGATTCAGGCGACAGCAGTAAGGGGTGGATGGAAAGGAAAGCAAGAGCAAGACCATTATAAGCTTGTTTGGGGGGTTTGGACTTTAACTGAAAACCATGCAGAATCAGTGGAAAAATTTAAAAGTGGAGACATAGAAATATATTTGCACTCTAGAAATTGTCTCTGACTATATTAAGGAGAATGGACCAGAGGAAGCAAGGCCAGAAGAGTTAGAAAGGCATTATGGTAATATAGAAAAAAATCAAATCAAATCAAATTAAGAAGTTAGAGTTGAAATGACTCAGTGTTGTGAGGAAGGAAGTAGACTCAGGTTTCTGGTGTGCCAAGTGCTTGGAGAATAGAATTATTCCTGGAGCTAAGACACATTAATTCCCTCATTCAGTCAAAATTCACTGGGTGCATACCCTGTGCCAGGTATTATTCTGGGTGCTGGGCACAGAACAATAAGAATATGGACAAGGTCCTCTAACTCATGGACCTTCAGCTCTAGCAGTAAGAGTGGAATCAAGTTTGGTGGCAGGGAGGAAGCTGGTGGGGTTCCTCTTGACACAATGAGCCATGAGGTGTGTGGGAGATTATCCAGGTAGCGATTAGAAGGAAGGTGAAGATGGTGGTGGGAGATACTGACATAGAGTAAACAGCATAGAAGAGGTTCTTGAACACATGAGAGTGAACTTGAACACTTGGGGGAATGTGTGAAGCAGAACCCATGGAAGAACATTAGAAAGTTGGTAAAAATCCCTGACATCGTATGTAAAAATCATTGCATTTGTTTGTTTTACTGCTTGTTTTCAAAGTGGTTTGCAACCAGTGGTTTGGAGTTGGAAGAGAAAAAGATAAAGGACCTTGGTCTACAAAATCAAAGGGATAAATATAGGAAGAGGGAAACCAAATAGGAAAGTGAGGAAAGCAGCAAGAGAATTATTAGAAAAAATAAAATTATTACATCAAGCGGTCCAATGAGCAGAGTCTTAAGAAAGAGGAAATGGTTAATAATTTCAAATTCTATAGAAGTGAAGAAAGATAAGGAATTAAATAACTGATTAAACAGATGAGGTTACTGGTGACCTTGGTGAGAACAAATTTCTTGGAAGGAAGGAATGAAAGCTATATCAGTGAGTTGAAGATAAGTGGGAGATAAGACGATGGAGACAGTGAGTGTATTCAACACTTCAAAGAAATTAGAGTGTAAGTGAAAGAAGAGAAAGGGCAGCAGAGACATAAACACACAGGTCATAAGAGGTTTATTTATTTGTTCTAATTAGAAGAGACTTGAATATGTCTAAATATTAAAGGAAAGAACAGGACCCAAGGAGATATTGGAAATCCTAGAAGATAACTGATGGACGCATGTCTTTGAGGATTCAGGAGGAAACAGGACCCAGGACACCACATTATGGAGGAGTGTGGATACCACTTCTATGGAAAAGGAGGAGGGAGAGATGTTTGCAGCTACAGATGATTTTATAGATTTAGGGGCAAACACAGATATAGTTACCATATTATAATCTCCATTTTCTCCTTAAGTGGGTAGAGGGGTGATGGGATTCAGGATTTGAATCGTGATGGTGTGCCATATATACTGTGGGGGAGGGGACATATTCACTGGAAGGGATGGAAGCTTATTTATGTTTGGAAGCCTCAAAGTTTAGTGGCACCAATTTGCACTTCAGTTTTCAACAGCAGATTTATTCAAAGACGGTACATTCTAGGTTTGTCGAATGAAAAATTAGGGATGCCTGGATTGAAAATATTAGTCTCAGTTGTACGTTGATTAGAGTGATGGACCATGAGCTTTCAGCTAAAAAGACAAAGAAGAGTATAGAGTGATTTAATGATTAGGAGAGGATCAGGGAGGCAATCATGCATCCATAGGCTCAGAGAACAGAACAGATATTATAAAATAAGGGCAGAGATGTGATTGTAGTGGGGGAAAGATGGTGGAGTCATGGGAGGAGTGGAGTAAGGCTGAGGTCAGAAGATGATGGAAAAGGCCTGTGGAAACTAAGAATATGGGAGAATTTAACTGCTTTAGCATAGGAATCTCAAAGGAGACCATTACAGAGTTGGAAGAGAGCTAGGACTGAAGATTTGAAGAAAGGAAGCTCAGTGCGGTGTGGGGGTTATATCATAGATAAAGTTAGATGGCTGGAGGAGTTTGATTCTGGCTATGACATAAGAGGATGTGAACCATCTCAGGTTCTCAAATGACTATTACGTGGGCACACAGATGGGGAGAAAGAGAGCTCACTGTAAATTCCTGCTTTCTTAATTACCAGTCCTGGTCTATTTCCGCATTTGTCTTTGTAAGTTTTGTCTTTAATGTATATCTGTTTGTTTTAGGATTTATCATAATAAGGCAAATACATTTCTTTGGAAAAGATAAATCTAAAAACTAGTGAGAAGTTTTTCTTTTCTCTAGTTTTCTAAACAGGGATATTGTATTTTTTTTAAAAAATTAAATGTAATTTCCTTTTCCCAAAACCACTTTCAAGAGAATTAATTATACAGTAAAGAAACTGAAAAGGAAAGAAGTTCCTTCAAACATTATATAGATATCAAAATAGCTGACAGGCTTCTAAAGGATTTTATTTTAAAGAAAACAATTGGTTTTAATAATTGAATTGCTTTATAAAAGTTTATGGGAAAATGTTTTGTAGACTTCCAGGTAACGGTTAGGGTATGGGCTGAAATTCAATTTATAATGACAAACGGTACTGAAATAGAGAAAAGCTGACATAGGTGCTGGAAACTGGAGAAGGGTGCCTTACTTATGGCACACACTTCAAGGAACATCTACTGCATATGGGGTCCACTGACGGCTGGAGGACTGACACAGGACACCTCCTACTACAAAGCAACTGCTTCACCAAAAGTTAATTGCATAATCCCTCCCTCTTTTACCTGTATACCCGGCATGCTCATCTTTTGTATTTTCTTGATCAGAGATAATTAGCAATACTTTTACAGTGAATTTAGTCGTTCTTATTTGTGTGTGTGTGTATGAGTATGTGTGTAAACCACATATGTCTACTGTTAGTACATGTGGTTGTGATGGAGCTGACAGCAACTGTATTAAAAAGATTTAATTTAGTTGTGAATGACAGAAAACCCAAGATAACAACTAAAACAAGGTTGGAATTTATTTTTTTCATGTAAATTAAGACTGAAGAGAGGCCAGGACTGACACTATGCCATTTGGTGTTACAGATCTAAGCTCCATCATTTTTGTTGCTGTACCTTCATGTCCCTTTGAGTTCACTTCCCAGAGGTGGCATGCACCATTTTTTACTTGCTATTGATCAGACCATAGCTACAATCACACACCTAGCTTCAACGGAGACTAGGAAATGAAGCCATGAGGCCAATCCAATACTTGTCTTTATAGGGAAGAAAAGGAGAATGGATTTTCAGTGAAACTAGCAATGCCTGCCATACTATTCTTGGCTCTAGAGTGGCTAATCAGAACATTGAATTCCTTTGGCTTTCACGATTGATTCAGAGATAGGTTCATGTCCAAAGCCTGTGTACTACAAAGTGTAACAGAGATTGTAACAGGAAAGGAAAATACACTAAGTCAAGCAGATATGACTAAATTCTGGGAAACTCTCTTCTTCCAGACTTGATTGTGGATCATTGTAAGTGTGGAGCTGCTGGAGACCACCATAAGGGTAAAGCCAAAGAAGAAAACTGAACCAAGAGATGGAGATATTAAAGAATGACAGCATCTGACCCTAGAATAGAGTCATGCCTGAGCTTTGACTAACCCTGGTTATTTCAATTAAGTGAGTCAGTAATGTTTTGTTGGGTTTTTAATGCATAGGATGGAAAGCTTATTGATGAAAAGAGAGGGCTGGGGCAAAGGGAAGTACTAAGGAAATATACCACCTGGATTCTATTTTACTGTCATGGATCAGCTCTATTTGAAAACTGAATCTAGTACAGGATGATGTGCCCACATTCACAAAAATAAAAGAATGAAAGAACAGACAAGCTAACATCCAGACACAATCTGTGAAAGTTTTAGAGCACCAAGAAGAACTAAAGCCTCCTAAAATCTTTCAGAAAGAAAAAAATGAATTGTCCATAAATGAATGAAAATCAGACTTGCATCAGAATTCCTACCAGCAACACTGAAATCTAGAAGAGAACAAATAAATGCCTACAGCATTGAAGGAAAGAAGTTTCAACCTTGAATTCTACAATCACAAAATATAGTAACCAAGGTTGACAGAACTGAGATATTTTTAGATGTTTGAGAGCCTAGAAATTTTACCACTATTTTCAATATATAATTGTGTTCAGTAGCTAGCAACTGAGATCAGAAAGAACAGTTACTCAAATGGGATATGTTTTTCTCTCTTCCTTATAAGATATGTTTGTAGCCGGTAGCCATATACTGTAAGTACAATTTATTGTAACAGGGTTGGTTCTATGTTGTCAACAAGGACCCAGACTCTCCTCTGTCTTTTTATTATTCTTAGCGCATGGCTTCCATTCTCAAGATTGCCTCATTTTTCAAATGACTGCAGGAGTTCCTTCTGTCACTTCTGTATTCCTGTTAGAAGTAGGTGCATCTCTATTTGTAGAGTGCTTACTAGCCATTTTTACCCATCTAAAAAGTTTTCCCTGAAATTGTACCCAACAATGCCTCCTTAAGTTATCAGACCTACCTGGCTGCAAGGTGGGATCTTTTATTTGGGTACATTTCAGCCTGAAAGAAAAAAGTGGGATTTTGTTCCCAAGAAAGAGAAGAATGGGTGCTGAGGAGGCAACTTAGTGTCACATTTACTAGTGAGCAGCCACACCTCCCATATCTCATCTTGTAAAGTTACCTGAATTTGTACTCTGGTAAAATGAGGGAGTAGATTAAGAAATAAAAAGACATAAGAACAACAAAGCAGAGCAATGAAGGGAAATCTCAGGATGACAATGGTCTATTAGGTCTACAGTGCAGTAGGAGGATGGTGGGCTGTGGGAAGGAGATCTCTGAAGATAAAAGAAGATTACTTGAAAAGAATTGTATGATTAAGGAGATGGAACAAACTTGAGACGTGATAAAGCATGACATTCAAGATAAAAGGAAAGGAAATATGAAATTCCAACAGTTTCAAGCAACTGTTGGAATATAAGAGAATTTATCTTTGTCTTGATGCTCCTAGTATTCTCTTCTAAGTGGCTCAGGTGTTATGGTATTTCTCACATAGAAAGCAAATGTAATTCTAGCACTTATTCATAATAATTTAGTAATGTTTAAATGGTTTTCAACTTTAGTCAACCCATGGACTTATAGTGTAAGTATATAAATATTATATAAATATATAAATATAAATATAAATTGTGTAAGACTTAGCTGTGGATGCAGAATGAATGTAAGTATTAACAAAAAAGCCAATATAAATGTAAAATAATAGCACACAGTGGGAAATGGAAGGGCAGAGGAACTGTGGAAGGAAATATAGGGACACAGATATTTAAAATACTAAATATAATAGCAAACAGAAGAATCACAACAAGCATTGAGAAGAGAAGTGGAGAAGGTTCAAGTTTGACTAAGCAAAATTTTTTGTTGTTGTAATTTTAGAAAATCAATCAATACTTATTTGGAATGTTTAAATCAAGAGGCAGAGATATAAATACATTATTTTAGTGTTTTGAAGGTAGCAGAAGGTAAATCAGGTTGCTCCTGGGGAGTGGGACTAAGGGTTTGAACAGTATGGAGTAAGGATGTATAGAAATTACAATAAGCCAAGCTGATTATTTGATTTATTCACACATGCATGCATTATTTAAATAACTATGCATATTACAAAGATAAAAGTCACAAAGCAGCCATACAGGAAGCATTCAAGTTTTGCTTGGGAGTCTTACAAAGCACAAATCCCAGCAGGAAGCAAGGGCTTGTTACTAGTGCAATATGGGCTTGTCTCTGATGCAGTGGTCACTACTTAGGGGACTGAGTATAGACACAGCATGAACCTGTTCCAGCCAAACAGAAACTGGATCCAGAAAATTAAATTAAATTACCTCTGGTGAAGTAGCTTTACTAAACACAGAAGGGAGGAAGCATAGCAAATGCTCCTCTGCCAGCACTAAGCTCAACTTGACCTCTCTCCTCTCAGGTTGTTGCATAACTTAATTATTGATGTAAATTTAGATCTAACAGCTTTTTAGCATGCTCAAAAATTCTATTAATAGCCAGGTATATAGTGAGGAGGTATATATATATATATATATATATATATATATATATATATATATATACTGTTGTTGTAATATTAGGAAAAGATTAAGACTGGTTATATGGTATACCAGTCAGGGTAGGCAAGGCATTGCTACAGTAACAAATGTCAAAAATCTCAGTGGCTTAAAACAGGATGATTTTATTTCTTGCTTCTGTCACATACATAACATGAGTTGACAACAAGCTCTGTTCCAAGTTGTCTTTACTTTAGGACCCAGTATGATGAAGGAACCATTAACTGGAGTGTTGCTGATCACAGAGGCACAGGAATTATGAAGAAGAGTATGGCAAATAGTGCATGACTCTTCACATTTTATGGGTCAAACCAAGTCACGTGACCATGACTGATTTTTTTTTTTTTTTTTAAAGGAAAAAAGTACAACCCCTGACCTGAAAAAGAGAAAACTAAACATATGCAAACAGCCTTAATGACTATCATGTTAAGAAATGGAAAAGCAATTTTAGAATGAAAATCATCAGTAGAAATTCAGAAGTAAATCGATAATTCAGAAAATGAAATGACTAATTAGAAAGACAAATGGTAATTACCCTCAAAGTGCAGCAGAAATGTTCAAATGCATAAAGACAATAAGAATGACTAGAGTATATATTTAAGACCAGAGACAGGAGAGCCAATGAAAGATGTAATATTTTTTATTAAACAAGAGAGGGAAAACACTGAAGAAGCTTTCCTGGTCTGAGAAAGGCCTAGATGTACAGATCAAAATGCTCACCGAGCAGTAGAAGAAGATAATGAAAAGATAAAAATACCTACATATATCCTAGTTCAATTTTTAAACCTCAAGAATAATAAAAGAACACTGGGTATCCAGAAAGGGAATTAAAAAAAATTTTTTTTTCTTGAAATTGAAATATAACTTACCTTTTAAAAAAAGTTGTAATTGAACAGCTCAGTGAAATTATCCCATGAGAAGACAATTGAGTGACCACTGCTCAGGCCAAGAAATGGAATATTCCCAGTACCCTAAAGACATTCCCATGTGTGTTCCTCCCCAAAGGTAAGCACTATTCTAACTTTTATACCTGTATGAGTTTTGCCTAGGTTTACACTTGGAGGTTCTCTTACCTGACTATTTTTTTCTCTTATCATTACGTTGTTGAGATTCCAACTTGTTGCTTTACTGTAATTGCAGTAGATTCAGTTTCATTGCTGTATACAATTCTATTGTGTGAATATACTAAAATTTTTATTATTCTAGTGTTGACACCATTGATAGAGTAGTTTCAAGTTGTTTGCTATTACAAATAATGATTCTAGAAACATTCTGGTACATGTGTTTTGCTGTACACACACATACTTCTTTTGGATGTGAAATTTATTACTCCTCTGTTAACTTTATTTGAGGCCATCTTTGGTTGCCATGTTTACATTGCAGTCCTTCTCCCTTTTTTTATAACTCACAATTTTTTTGCTTTCATTTCTCCATAACACTGAACCCTTATCTAATAAACTATGTTCTATTCATTTATTTTGTTTAGTGTCTATAGTTTCCTCATTGGAATATAAGTTCTATTAGGGCTGAGATTTGTGCATTTTGTTAATGGTTGTTTTCCCAACATATAGAAGAGGTGTCAAATACTTTTGCTGAATAAATTAATTATTTTATATAATTATTAGTGAGGCTCAATATCATTTTATATATTTATTTCACATTTGTATCTCTTTTCTGTTCATTGCCTGTTTATAGCTCTTGCTGCTTCTTCAGTATTTTATATATACATTTTGAAAATATGGAAAATTTTCTTTGTATCTTTTATATGTGTTGCAAAATTGTTTTCTAGTTTGTTGTTGGCCTTTTGACTTCGTTTATGGTAATTTTTTAAATATGTATTTTATTTTGATGTAGTCAGTATTATCTGTTTCTTTGTTTTGTTTTCTTTTTCCTTTAAAGCCTCTAGATTTTATGTCCAATTTAAAAAGGCCTTACTCATTTCAATATTATAAATGAATCCACACACCAAGGGGGGAAAGTGCCAGGGGTGGTGGTGGTGGTGGCATGAATTAGGAGATTGGGATTGACTTATATACACTAATATGTATAAAATAGATAAATAATAAGAACCTGCTGTATAAAAAATAAATAAAATAAAATTCAAAAATCCAAAAATAAATAAATCCACAGTTCTTTCTTCCTAGAATTTTTATGTTTATTTTAATCTTTCCTCCATTAAAATCTATCTTGTTGTAAGGAATGAGGTAAGGGCTAGCTATAATTTTATCTAACAAGATTTAGAGAATTATCCCTGTGTTCCCCACTAATTTGAACTGGAATCAATACCCTAAAGTAAAGCCAATCATGTTTGAATCTATTTTCTTTCTATTCTGTTTCATTGTTTGGTCTAATTTATCTCTAGTGCCCATATAAACATTTATTCATCTTTAGTGCTAAAGTTTCAAAAATTATTTTATATATATAATGTATTTTAAAATGGTATGACCATCTATCCCTTTTACTGGCATACCTCGGAGATACTGTGGGTTGGATTCCAGACCACTGCGAATATTGCAATAAAGCTAGTAACTTGAATTTTTTGGGTTCCCAGTGCATATAAAAGTATGTTTACATTATACTGTAGTCTATTAAGTGTGCAGTAGCATTATGTCTAAAAAAAACAATGTGCATACTTTAGTTAAATAATACTTTATTGCTAAAAAATGCTAACCATCATCTGAGCTTTCAGTGAGTTATAGTAGTGACACCAAAGATCACTGATCATAGATCACCCTAACACATATAATAATAATGAAGAAAATTTGAAATATTGTGAGAGTTACCAAAATGTGACACAGAGACACAAAGTGAGCAAATGTTGTTGGAAAAATGATGCTTATAGCTTGATGCAGTGTTGCCACAAACTTTCAATTTGGAAAAAGTGCAATATTTGTAAAGCACAATAAAGCAAGGTGCAATAAAATGAGATGTGCCTTTATAAGATTTTTCCAATTTTCTCTATTATTAGAAAATTTCCTAGCTATCTTTATATAGTTTTACAATATGGACTTACTATAACTTTGTTTACAGGCATACAAAATCAAATCCCAAACTAAAAACTCCAAAAAGAAAGCTTGCAAACAATACAATCCTCTTGGTATGTTGTTTAGGATTGTGTTGAATATATAGATTAGTTTAGTGAGAAGTGGTGTACCCATGGGATTATATCTCCCTATCAAAAAGCTTAAGATTTTTTTTTCAGTTATTCAAATTCTCTTTTATGCTTCTTTACAGATTTTTAAAAAGATTTTAAAATTAGGTCTGATACAATACTAGTAAAATTTATATCTAACTATATTATCATATTCGTGGTTTTTTGAAACAATATTCTTTTTTCTAATAGTCTGATTTTTAACTGGACTTTTATATATTTTTATATCAAAATTAAGTTTAATTTTTTTCTAACAAATTTATAAATAATTCTCATGGCATAGAGGCATTATTTTCTATAACTATGATAATTTTACCTAGGACACATGAGGTGATAAAAGCAGAATCTGATTAATTACAAAAGAAAAAATATAGACTTTATTTATAAATTTATTATTTAGGAATATTGAAAAATCCAATTAATTTAAAATATTTTAAAAGTAGGTACATATCAGGAAGTATTTCAGAAGAAAAATATGGAGAGAGGAAAAATAAGAAATACATACTTAGTAAGAGATTTAAAATATCATTAAAAGGTTAAATACAACTCTTTAATTGATTTTTGATGCAGATGCCAAAGCATATCAAAAGGAGAGCAAATAGTATTTTAATAAATGGCGCTGAAACAACTGGATATTTCTATAAAAACAAAATGAACTTTGGCCTTTACCTCAGACCTTACACAAAGTTTAGCTCAGAATGGATCATAGATTTAAATGTAAAAGCTAGAATTATAAAAGAGTTTGAGGGGTTGGGAATCTTCATGACATTGGCATCAGCAAAATACTCACTAACAGTAAAAAGAAAAAGATTGGAAAATTGAATTACACTAAATGTATAAACTTCTGCTATTGAAAGACATCTATTAATGAAAATATAAAGGATAGCTAAAGACTTAGAGACAATCATGAAATACATATATTTAACAAAGAACATGTACACACACATTTTTACCATTCAGTAATAAGAAGACAAAATGCAATTAAAATAGCCAAAAATGTGAACATATGCTTTACATAAAATGATATATGTTTGGCCAATTATCATGTGAAAAGATGCTCAACGTAGTAGTTAAGGAAATGCAAATTAAAATCACAATTAAAACACCAATACATATCCGCTAAATGGCTAAAATTTAAAAGTTTGATAATATTAATGGTTGTCAAAGATATGGAATAAGTGAAGTCTCATACAGTGTCAGTGAATATGTAATCTGGAATAACCATTTTGGAAAATTGGCAGTTTCTAATAAAGCTAAATTGGAAGTTTCTAATAAAGCTAAAGCTAAAATATGAATTAGCAATTCCCTGACTAAATGAAATAAAAACGTAGATCCAAAAAGATTTACTCACAAATGTTCTTGACAGCTTCATTAATAATATCTTTTACTTTGTGTGGTAGGTAGAATAATGACCTTGCAAAGATTTCTATGTCCTAATCTCTGGAGCCTGTGAATATGTTACTTTATATGGCAAAAAAGACTTTGCAGAGGCAGTTAAGGATCTTGGATGGGGGGATTATCCTAGATGATTTAGGTGGACCCAATATAATCACAAGGGTTCTCATAAATGGAAAAGGGAAGCAGGCAAGTCGGAGATGAAAAGATGTGAGGAAGATGTCCTGGCTTTGAAGATGGAAGGAGCCCAAGAACCAAGGAATTGGGTTGCCTCTAGAAGCTCAGAAAAAGACTGTCTTCAAGGCTCCAGAAGGGATGAAGTTCTGCTACACCTTGTCCTTTAACCTTGTGAGACCTATTTTGGAAGTCTGATCTCCAGAACTGTAAGATGATAAATTTGTGTTGTTTTAAGCCACCAAGTATGTACAAATTTATTACAAGAGCAATAGGAAATTAAAATACCTGAAATATTTATCATCTAATGAATAAACAAATTATGGTATATTTATTAAAAAACATACTACTCAGCAATAAAAAGAAGTCAACTACTGATACATAAAATTACATGAATGAATGACTGTAACACCATTCTCTGCTGAGTATGTGCCATGTGGTTCAATTAATAAGAAATTCTCATTTAAAGTGACACAGTAGATCAGTGGTTGCCTTGGGCAGGGATGGAGATGATTGCCTACAAACGTATGTGAGGGAACTTTTCTGAGTAATAGAAATGTTCTATATCTTGCTTATTGTGGTGAATACATGGTATATACATTTGTAAAAAAATCATCAAACTGTCCACCTCAATAAGTACATTTTATTGTATGTAAATTATAGCTCAATAAAGTTTACTTTAAATGGAAAAAAACAACCAACTTTAGAATTAAAAATATGAAATAATTACATTTAACATAAGATTGATTAAAAATGAGAATCTTATATAAAGTAGAGTTCAAAATTGAATAAAATACCATGGAGAAATTCTTTTAAAAATTAGAAAACTACTGGCAAAAAAAGGCAGAGCATAAAAATAATTTTTCTGAATAATTTCTTAAAATTTTATGGAAGAATTAAATTCTAAACTGATTAAACTACTCCAGACAGTGTAATTTATGAGTGGAATTGGTATAAATTATGATAAATTTATACATAAAATAAAGTTCAGTCATTAAACTATTTTACATGTAAAAATATGAGTGCCGTATAGTTGAGTGAAATTCAATTTTAATTTTATTTAATACTTACTGAATGTCCACTGTGTTTTAACCATAGATAATAGAAAAACCAAATATGGGCCTTGTTCTCACAATGCTTACTGTCTTGTGAGAGAGAAAATCAAATAAACAAGTACAAATTACTATGATACTGTGATTTATAGTAAGAAATATATATTTGGTCTTTATCCATTGTTCCAGGCACAGAGCTCCTAAAACCCTTGGAATTTTCTAAGTGATGAGAGTGAAAATGTATCTTTTGTTTTATTAACGAGGTGAATTTTGGACACCTAGGGATGAGAGCTGGTTGCCAGGAGAACCAACCTTGTGGTTAAAGGGTTGGAACTTTGAGTCCTACACCCCTGACCTCTGTGGTGGGGAAAGAGGTGCTGGAAATTGAATTCAATTAGCAATAGTAAATGATTTAATCAACCATGCCTATGTAATGGAGCCTCCATAAAAACCCAAAGAATTGTGTTCAGAAAGCTTCAGGGTTGGGGAACACATGAAGATTTGGGGAGAGTGGCACACTCATAGAGGTCACGGAAACTCCTCTCCACTTTCCCATACCCTGTCCTATGTATCTCTTACATCTGGCTAAGTTAAGTCCTTTCTTAGTAAGCTAGTAATCTAGTAATTTTGATGGTTTTCTGAGTTTTGTAAGCCTCTCTAGCAAATTAATCATATCCAAGTATTTGCTTTATAGCCATTCAGTCAGAAGGCCAGGTGAAATCTGAAGTGGGGTGGGGGTGAGGGGACAGTCTTGTAGGGCTGAGCCCTTAACCTGTGGGACCTGAATTGAATTGCCAAACACTTAGCTGGTGTCCAAGAATTGCTCGGTGGTATGGAGAATCCTCCCCCTTGACTACATACACACACCTTGGGATTGGTGACCAGAATAGATAGACACATACTACCATAAGAAATTTATAAGATACTGGGTATATAGGAGCCGTGACTAATTTAGATTTAAGCTAGGAAGTATAGAGGGAATCAACTTGGCAATATTTCCTGGATCAAAAGATGTTCAGACTGAACTTTGTGCATAAGCATTCAATTTGGAAATCCTTTATTTATTGTACAACACCTAGTCAGCATATTACCAGAAAGAGAATCCTGCTCTTTAGTCTTCAATTCACTGCAATCTGCCTCTACCAGTACATTAAAAGTGTTTCTTGCCAAAATTAACCATGACTTCTTACTTCCTGACTCAATAGACACTTAAGTTCTTAGCTTGCTTTCTCTCTCAGCAGTACTTCTCACGTCTGGTCAATCCCTTCTTTTAGAAACTCTCTCTTCTCTTGGTCCCCCTATTAGTCTGCTAGGGCTTCCATAAAAAAAAATATTGCAGTCTGGGTGATTTAAACAACAAAATTTATTTTTCAGGTTCTGATGAACCTAGAGGCAGGACAGGAATAAAGATGCAGAGGTAGAGAATGGACTTGAGGACACGGGGAGGGGGAAGTGTAAGGTGGGACGAAGTGAGAGAGTAGCACTGACATATATACACTACTAAAAGCAAAATAGATAGCTAGTGGGAAGCAGCTGCATCCCACAGGGGAGATCAACTCAGTGCTTTGTGACCACCTAGAGAGGTGGGATAGGTAGGGTGGGAGGGAGATGCAAGAGGGAGGGGATATGGAGATATATGTATAAATATAGCTGATTCACTTTGTTATACAGCAGAAACTAACACACCATTGTAAAGCAATAGTACTCCAAAAAAGATGTTAAAGAAATTTCAGTTTTCACAGTTCTAGAGGCTGGAAGTCCAAGATCAAAGTGTCAGCAGGTTGGATTTCTCATGAGGCATCTCTCTTTGGCTTTCAGATGGCTGTCACCTCTGTGTCATCACAAGGCCTTCTCTCTGTGCATGCGCATTGTTGGAGTCTCTTCCTCTTCTTATTAGAACACCAGCAATCTTAATTGCTTCTTTAATGACCTTATCTCTAAATATAGCCACATTGGAGGCTGGGGCTTCAACATATGAATTTTGGCAGGAACACAATTTATTCCAGAACAGTTTCCAACCCAAGGAACTTTTTCTTCCTATCTTCTTTAACAGTTCTCTTTTTTTTCCTTCCATCTCTTAAATACAAAAATAATTTAGGGCTAAGTGTCAGGCCCTTTTTTTTCTCATTCTGACTCTAGCTTTTTTCTCATGCTCTAATTATTTCACATTCCATCTACAAGCCATTGGTTTCCAAATACATAATTCTAGTCTACTGTATTCCTTTAACCATAGGAGACACATAACAAGTTCTCCAAGTGGTAATATCACATCAAAGGACAGGCTCACATCACACTTGAGGAAGGGGGTGAACGTGGGACTCCCTCTAAGTTGACCATCGGGTTCACTCTTTAACAATCAAAATCTCACCTGAAATTGTGTCAGTAAGTGCTTCATTTTACATTCCATTACACGACAATGACTAATATTTATAAGTTTTTACTATATACCAGGCATTCTTCTATGAGCTTTACATATGTTAATTCATTTTTGTAACTCTCATGACAATTTTATTCTGACTTTATCCCAGTTTTACAGATTAGGAAATTTAGTGCTAAGGTAATTAAATAAATTGCTTAAGGTCACACAGCTTGTAAGTGACTGTAATTACCTTGTAGTCTGACTCCAGGGCTCACATTCTCAATCCTTGTGCTAAAACTATGATTATGCATATAACACTTATCTTATGATAAAAGTGGCATTTTAAATCAGGATAAAGAAGTTTTAGTCAAAAATGTTAGGATAATTGGAGTATTATTAGAAGAAAATTAAGGCATTGTTAGATTTTTTTTCTTCATAATATATGTCGAATGAACTAAAGACTTGGGTATAAAATACACATCCTTAAAAAGTAGAAAATATATAAATATCTTTTAAAATACTTTTCAGTGAAGGATAGATATTCCTATACATGATCTTATGAGCTGAAA
The DNA here is from genome assembly GCF_028023285.1 of Balaenoptera ricei. Taxonomy (NCBI): domain Eukaryota; kingdom Metazoa; phylum Chordata; class Mammalia; order Artiodactyla; family Balaenopteridae; genus Balaenoptera; species Balaenoptera ricei. The sequence continues at coordinate 72,900,287 of NC_082639.1, read as the reverse complement.
ACAAAGAAAAATCTAGCAGATTTGACTATGCTCACGTATTTATGAGATTTGGAGGGTGGAAATAAAGCAGCAGCAGTTACCTGTTGAAGGTTGTTTTAGTTTAGTCAGTTGTAGTGATAGACAGATGCAGGGGTGGGTTCCTATTTCTTCTCACTCTCCTCTGCTCCACATCCAGTTCTTTTCCCTAATCGCTGACCATGCTGACCAAGTGCAGCTCCAGGTCTTCTACTAGATGCTGGGCTGTGGACCCACTGTCCATAGGGTGAGACCTACACAGAGAAAATGCCTTTCCATAGACCTTCCTAAGAACTTCCCTTCATACTCTAGAGTTGCTAGTTAAAAGACAGAGCCCTCATTTAAATTTGAATTTCAGATAAATAACAAATACTTTTTTGTATAAATATGTCCTTAAATACTGCAAAAGTCAATTATAACAATAAAATATTGGTAACAGTCTAATATCTCTTAATAAAGGACAGTTCTAAATGAGTTGGCATATTAATCTTGACACTTTATCCTTAAACGTATAGTCCTCCACTACAGGTACATATTCATCCTAAAAAAAAGTATTTGTTGTTTATATGAAATTCTAACCTAACTGGGAATCCTATATTTTTTATTTGCTTGATCTGACTATTCTAGCTGTGGTGGACTGATATGCTTGGTTCTTAGATCCACTGATTTATGACCCCTTCTCCAACACTCTACCTCCGCTTCCAAATGTTAACTCCTCCTTCTTCTGCAATTGTGTAAAGTCTACTTCCTAGAGTAAATCGCCTTTCCCATAGTACTCACAGTCACTCTTCTCCTCTGATTCCTAACCTTTATAATAGTAGTAATGATGACAATAAAAAAAAACAGTAAATGCTAAAGTTTATTGAAGTTCACTATACTCCAAACTCTGTATTAAGTTCTTTACATTAATTCTGTCAGTTACTATTATTTACTCCCTTTAAAATTTAATACATCTTAGAATTCAATTAATACATGGTAGTTATATACCAATTTCCATTGACCTCAGATATTCTTCACTTCTCTCTTTTTCTTCTCTATTGTTCCTCAAAGGAAGTGTGAAGTGAATTAGTTATTTCAGACATCTGCATCCAATAAGAAAGGAAACTGAGGCACCAAAGATTTTGGAGAAACTTTCAAGGTCATATACTGAGTTAATGGAACACTTGGGAATAGAATTTACCATCTGTGAGATTGCAAGCTGCTGTCTTGATTGTTGTGCTGAACAAAACTATATATCTTTAGAAGAGAAAGAAAAATAAATCTTGATATTTCAAAGAATCAGTCTCCATTAAGTTTCTATATTTTGTGTGGAGACATTTATACTTAGATGAAAATGTCCAACTGTAACTTACTCCATAAGTTTTAATATTTATTTTTAATCCAAGAAGCTTATATGTCCCTTTGTTGTTCTTACAAAATCAGATTTTATGTTCTTTATCAAACATGTGTTTGAGTTCGGTTTCCAAGCATAAGCATGGTTTTCATGTAAGTGCCCCACAAGCCTGGAACAATGGGTTTCATATGTAACCCAGACAAGATATTTAAAATAATCTCTTGGAATTTCTTGTTCCATCAGAAATTCTTTCTTTAAGATGGGATTTAGATGAGAAAAGTTTGGGACAAAAATCAAAGAAAAAGAAAAATGGCGAATATTTGAGGAAATGAAATAAACTTGATTGATATAAAAGCTTTCAATGAAAGAGTAATACCAACAACTTATCCTTAACAAGCCAAACCTAGAAACTGTCTTATGGAGAAAAATGTGATTTCAATGTAATTCCAAGCATCGCTGTAAATCCTTAAGCATGATAAAGATATTTTCCATTTGTTCTATAATTAATTAAATAGAGGTTTCCCAACAGCAGGTGTTCACTTTTCCCTCCTTTTCTTATTTGGGGAATGTTTAGCAAATACAAGTTATTTCCTCCTAGAGGCGAAACTCCCATGCACCTCTTTATACTGTCTATGTATTACAAAGTATTTGTTTTGTAGAACTAGTATACTGGAAGTACCCTATTTAATGTCCAGAGTGGAATAAGAGGAGATAAAGAGGAGAAACTTGCCTGGACCAGGAGGACTGATATCAAGGACCTGGTTTTATTTTCATAGTATTCATAAGAACATTCCTTAGCTTAAATTAGGTGCAGTAATTTATAAGGCCTATCTTTTTAACTCCCATAGTAAGGCTATATTACAAATTGCACACAATATTCCAAAAAAATTTTTAGTTACAACCATACAGTGTAGTGACTTAAAGTAGAGTTTCTTGAGATATCTGTGATGAAAGACAAGTTGTTCTTTCTGATCTATTGCAAGCCAATATTTCACAAAATATAATAAATACAAATTACTACAAAAATGGTCATATACTTGGATGGACAATATCAAATAGCTATAAAAGTTTTTAAATATTACTTAAGTTTTATTTCTGCACTACCTTGTTGTGGGCATGCACCTGTTGATGGACCAGTCTTTGAGTGTTTAGTCTTTGGTATTCAATTACTTGGGCTCAAATTCCATTTCTACTATATTTCACTTGCCTCATGACCCTCTTCAAGTTACTTAAATGTAAAGTGAGAATAATATTAATACCTTGTTCAAAGTCTGTCATGAAAATATAATGAGGTACAATATATGAAACATTGGGAAGTATATCTAGCACACTACAGTGTCAGTAAAGTCACCTCAACATAATTATGGCATGTAGTTTTATAACATACAATGTACTTTCCCACATATCATTTCATTTATTCCTCACAAAATCTCTGTGGGAGTTATGATTATCCTCCACTGAACAGTTGAGAAAGTCAAGGGTCAAGTGTTTAAATGGTTAAAGTATTGAAAAGGTTGCACAGCTGGTAAATGATAAAGCCAGGAGTTAAATTTGATGCTAGTTCTCTCTTAGTAGATCTTGCCCTTCCAGCCATGTCAAAAACTACACGAAGTAATAGTTTTCTTCATACAAAGCAAAGTCTTCCTGCTGGCTTCCTGAGCCTCTTGGACTCATTACAAAGCTTGACAAAAAGCAGGACCACCCTAGCAATACTGAGATCTCTTGATCACCTCTCATTTAGTAGACTTCTTCCATAGGAGAAGTTCTTATTGACACCACACTTATGTTTCCTTTTCACAGCTACTGAAGAGAGAGATGTGTACAATTTGTGCTTCTGGCACAGAGTGTTGTATATCTGGTTAATGTGATGGCAGCTGTATTTTAGATGTTGGAAATGTCAATTGAAAAGTAATTTCCAATTCTGAGATGAGATAAATGACCATCTCTTTTCATGTGTTAGTGGATGGTCTGGCTTACCTTTTCATCTTGAACATGGCCATATGATATGAAGGTTTCTTCGTTTGAGGTTTAGATATTTTACTTCTTACAAGTCCAAAGAAATGTTTACTTCTTCCTCTGGTTAAATAGTGCATATGAATTTTCAAAGACAAATAAGAAATTCATATGGAACATGAAATATTAGTAATTATGATCTCTATTTGATTCAGAGACAAAGGAAGGCATGAGACCCAAGATGTGTTAAGAGAATAAAATTTCCCTGTGTCAGTAAATTAAAAAGGGAGTTACAAAAAGCAAATACCATAGATGCATTTTCTTCAATAATGCCTTCAGGGAAACTTACATTCAGAAAAGAAAACTCTTCAATTATACAGCAGCACAAAATGAGCTTAGTGTAAACAAACCACTGTCCACTACACGAAATAAGGTAATGAACATCTCATTAGCTAATTTAAAAACCAAGTGATAAAATGAGTTTAAAAATCATGTAGAATAAAGTAACGTGGGTGAAGGTAAACAAGCAGCATCCAGAATTATGTCTCAGTGCTTCACTGTGTATATCAAACCTCTACAGGAATGAGCCCTTTCGGAAGAAACAATCTCTCTTCTGTCAAAAGTGTCAAATAAATGAAATAACTCAACTACACTTGTTTGGGAGCAGCCCTGCACTCTCGAAATTCTGGGCTGAGGTCAGGAGTGCTATAGCAACCATGATGAAATGTGAGATTTCATTGTGCCCGAGACTCTTGTTTACTGCACAGAAAGGACTTTGCACTAGATAAATATAGAGAGTTACAGGCATTGCACTGTTAGTGGCCAAAAAGCAAATAGCCTTTAGTTGGAAAGTAAAGCTGTCCCAGACCTAACAGACAGGGATTGAGAGCTGACTGCAGTGAACATGGTGGAAACTATTTTATTAAGGTGAAGGGAGATTACTATGGTGGGTACAATATTGCCTGCAATCTGCTTAAATATTCTCTTTGCTATACATTCTCAATAGAAGATGAAAAATTTTGAAGCCAGAATAAAAGCATGGGCTTATATGAGAAGTAAGGACTGTAGTGAGAAAGAAGAAATCTATGATTAATTTGAGTTCCCTCAGAAGTAGACCCTGAGGCTAGGGTTTGATAAGTAGTAGGTTATTTGGTGAGGCAGGAAAGGAAAAGCAAAAAATAAAGGATACTTTACCACTGGGGCAAACTGAAAGTTAATCCTAGATAGGAACTCTGGGAACCTATAGGACAGATGAATCAGAGTTAGCTCAGCCCTGGAGCCACGGAGCTGGAGGAGTTGTATGCTAAATCTATCATAGGTTGGGAAGGAGAGGAGATTACATTTTAACACCACTGATTCAATGCATTGGAACCTTCACGCAATTGGATATTTCTGTAGGACCTTAAAATGGTGAGGCCTCAGGAGATATAGTTGGGGCATCTACTACAATTTGTGAAGCCAGATTTCCTTTGGATTTTATAGCAATTGGTGCTATATCCTTAGGAATTTACACACACACACACACACACACACACACACACACACACACATTTGACTTAGGAATTATCTTCATTTGCTTTTTTTTTTTTTTGGTTTTGTTTTTTTGTGTTTTTATTGAAGTATAGTTGATTTACAATGTTGTGTTAATTATTGCTGCACAGCAAAGCAATTCACTTGTACAGATATATACATTCTTTTTTTATATTCTTTTCCATTATGGTTTATCATAGGATATAGAATATAATTCTCTGTGCTATACAGTAGGACTTTGTTGTTTATCCATTCTATATTAAACATAGAAGTGTGACTAGCATAAAGGCAGAGAACTTCAGCAGACTGACACACAGGACAATGAAGTGGAAAGAATAAATACTTTAAAGTTAGATAGACCAAGGTTCAAATCCTAGCCTTACCAGCCAAGTGAATTTGAACATTTTGAGTGAATTTAATGTATTTCATCTTCATTTTCTATATTGGCCGAATGGGTAAATAATATGCATTTTGAAGAGTTGTGATAATAGAGTTCAAGCTCCTAGTACAATGCTTGGACTATAACAGTATGTCAATGAAGATTAGTTATGATGGCCAACATCTTCCCCAGGGCTACCATCACCACCACAGTCAGTAACAGTAACATCATATCATCATCATCATCATCATCACCACCATATCAACACCTTCATTGTCATTTGTCCTTGCTCAAAATGCTTGGAGTTTTCTTTGCAAAAACAAACAAACAAACAAACAAACATCTTTTTATATAATGGGAGGAAAATAAGAACAATTTTCAATATGTAAAAATATGTGAAAAGGACTCAAGACTCCTCTGAAATGAAATGTATCATTTTTTTATTGCACTTAGCATTGGGTGTACAGCTGCTTCTGTTAGAACACTTAGACAGGTACCAATTAACAGGCACTAACAGCTTCAAGGGAGAAGAGTCATGTAAATACTCTTATTTAGAAAATATTTAAAGTAGTCATTACAGAGAGTCTCCAAATTATCACATATTTTATGGCAATCTATTTTCTAAAATGAATCAAAGGACTAAGCCATTCTGTTAAATACCATTTAGTAACGCCTCCATGCAACTGGCTACTCCATTATATGGCTCCAGATACAGATTTAAGACAGTAATTTCTTTTCCTCTCTTCTGAAAATTATAGCATTGAAGAAAATACTAGTCACTTACATAAATTAACTATACTAATTGGGTATCAGTGACTGAGTTTACATACATGAAGAATTTGAATAATTTAGGTTGGCAAAGGCACGGTGACCTAAATGTATTGTTAATTGAGGAGACTATTTTTTGTTCGATACCTCAGTAATTCAGATGTAAAAACCCCAAGAATTATTCCACCTTAACTGAAAAATCCAGTGATCCTGATAATGATAACTAAACTTTCCCCTTTATTGATCTTATCTTGCTCCAGATTTTTAACACCATGGATGTGCTGATAACTCTTATTTTTTATCATTAGTCCTGACTGGCTTATCCAAATATCTCCCCTCAACTCACCTCCTTAACCAATATCTTTATCAGGATGACCTATAGGTATCTCAATATCATGTAAACTAAAACAGTGGAGTTTATTTCCCCTCCTCTAATTCCAATGCGTTCCTCCCTGAAGCAAATCTTGGGGAGTCACCTTTGATTCTTCTCTTTCCCTCTCCCTTCATTTCCAAACCATCAGCAAGTTCTAAAGGCTTTGCCTCTAACTTATTTCCTCACGCTGTCTACCTATTGTCCCTCCACTGCTCCCATCTATTCCAAACCACCATCTTTTGTTGCCTGAACCACTTCAATAATCTACTCATTGGTCTTCTTGTTTCCCTATAATTCTTTATCAACCACCAATCTAGAAAGGCATCTTTAAACAAAACTTGAATCAGAGTCTATCATTTTATGCTTAAAAATTTCCAGTGGTTCCAGCTCATATTCCAAATAAAACTTTAAATGCTTACCAAAACACATAAGGTTCTACATGGACCTTTGCCTCTTGGAATACTTTTTTCTAGCACTTTCCCTCTTACTTTCCAGGCATAGCTTTCTTTGTCAGGGACATATCAAGTTAATTCCTGACTGTGGACTTGTGCTCTTGCCATCTAGAATATTCTCCCAAATCCTTTTATGGCTAGCTCTTTATAATTCAGCTCTGAGCTCAAATATCGTCCTTTAGAGCAGCTTGCTTTAGCAGCCCTATTTAACATCTCCCCCACATCCTTCTCAGTCACTCTATTCATAACTCATTTTTGCCTCATATCATTCACAACTCTTTTTTCTTTATTAACTCTTCTGTTGTCAATCTCAACCACCAGAATATAAGAGCTATGAAAGCAGACACTGACTAGTACTCCATGACTATGAATGGAACTCTCTGGATGGGATAACATGCCCTCCCAGGTTGTTCTTCCTATGTAGATAAAGAGTTCCCCCATCTGCTTCAGGAGACTCTGACATGTTGCCCAGAACTGGTTATCTAGCCATTTTGAGTTTTTCAGGACTTCTTTCCTGGTCTCAAATAAGCTATCTTCCTGAAGAAGAGTGGTGATAGTTGAAGTCAAAGTGCTCCACAACCTCAGACACATTTCATTCCCATGTAGGGATGATTGATCTGACTACAATATGAAATGTGTGTCATGTTAAGTCAAATGCTTAAATAGATAGCCTGGGACTTGGAGGCTCTGTCAACTAACTTAAACTCTTTGGCCAGAATAGTTTTATACAATAGAATGTTGATTGTTGCCCCTCCCCACCAAGTGGGTACTACACTCTGACCAGTATCATGTTTTATATGGATTATTACCAAGTAGAAAATTAGAACAATCATTGTTCTGCATATAGTAACTGGCAGGTACCCTGATAATAAACCTGGGACCTCTTCTTTTGGTCAGGTCAAGGCTCCCATAGTCTCATGTAGTGGAAGGCTTTGGGTGTTATTCTTTGAATTGTTTCTTTCCCTACTTAGAGTTGCATTCATCCTCTAGTGTCTACTACAGTCATATCTGTGCCTAGATTTGCAACTATTATGGACTGAAATTGTACAAGTTGCTGACATATTAATATGTAATCTGTAAAGTCTCCCTTTTTTGACCAGGGAGGAGGTATAAATTGAGAATCACAGTTTAGTTTGTCTAAGAATTTGTTGCAAGTTGACCTCCTACAAAATTCCATGAAAACTGACCACAGCTGAATGCTAAAGGAAATTGATTTTGAAAGACAGCTGAGGGGGTAAATCAGATCATCCATTTACCATGCCATATAATCTGTAACAAGGCTTGGACCCAGCTCTCTGGTCAGACCGGGTGTATGAGCTATCTATAGCTATGTAACAAACTACTCCAGAACTTAGCAATTTAAAACAAAACATTTATTATTTCATAGTTACTGTGAGTCAGAAATTCAGGAGTGGTTTAGCTGGGAGGTTATGGCTCAGTGTCTTATGAGGATACAATCAAGGAGTGGTACCAGGCTGATAATGTTAAGACTCAACTGTGGGACGATTCACTTCCAAGTTCACTTATGTGGCCTGTGGCAATACTCAGAAGATATGTTTCCAAGTTCACACATGTGGGTTTCTCCACAGGCTTTTCCTATGACATGGCAGCTGGCTTCCCCTAGCGTAAGGAACCCAAGAGAGAATGAGAGAGGGAGCTAAAGATGGAAGCCAGGGTCTTCTTATGACTGAAGAAGTGACATTCTACTGTATTCTATTCTTTACAAATGAGTCAATAAGTCCAACCTAACTCAAAGGGGAGCAAATTAAACAAAGGTCTGAACACCAGAAAGTGGATCATTGGTAGCCGTCTCAGAAGCTGCCTATAATACTTTAGAGGGGTAGGTGATCCCTGTTTATAAACAGCATGAATATGAAATAGGGTTAATTTTCCATGTCATATTGCTGTTGGATTCCAGCCACCAATAATACTAGTAGGTGCTAGTGTTTCCCTAATCGTGCAACTTGGAAGACCCTCTCCCAGTTTATTTCTGGGTCCATGAGATTCCTGTGAGCTATTCAAGAATACAATGAACAGTAAGGAATCTGAGCTTTTACTATTGCTTCTGTCTCCATGATTTTCATGATTTCCCCTTCACTAACTAGCATCCCTGTAAGAGTGGCTTATTGCCATTTTAGCAGATATGATGTATATTCTGTATATTCTGTCCCATCATTTGCTTTTGTTGGTACATCACTTATTTTTGTTATTGTTGTTGCCTTAGTGTTTTATGTACTCAGTATTTCAAAGCCAAACTTTCCTCAAGTTGTATACATTTACTCTTACTAGATTAAATCCTATTAGATTTTAATAGAATTTTAATAGAACTTAATAAATTTTTAGTAGAATCTGTTATACATTTTCTTTCAAAAATCTCTCCTGAAGATTTCTGATCTGCTACACAGCAACTGAATTGAATTTTCCTTTATCATCATACTGATGATTAACTTTCATCTTGTCATGGATTCTCTACTTATTGGATTCCTTATCTCCTTTTTTCTTGCTATTTTTATTGTTGTTTAAATTCCTAAGCTTTGTTCATTAGTTGCTTCTTGAAAAATAGTACATTAGAAGTAAAATAGTGCATTAGAAGTAAAAATTTAAGACATTGGTATTAGAAAAAACAGACATTTTGATTGGAAAAATTTTTTTAAGAAGTTTGAAGCCTTGCTCTATGGTCTTCTAGGTTAAAGATAGTACTGTTAAAAAGCTCCATATCTGTTTTACCTCTCTCTGCAAGCTAGTAGAACCTTCTATTTGTCTTCAGTGCTTTGTAATTTCACAATGATATAGATTGATTCATCTCTATCTTCTGGTTCCTTGGTGAGCTCTTTAAATCTAGGAGCTCATGCCCTTTATTTTTGTGAAAATTTCTTGACTGACTTCATTGATGATTTCCTCCTATTTTCCTTTTTCCCACTTTCTAAAATATATATTTTAATGCAGTTGTCATCTCTCATATTCACTTTGATTTGAGATTAATACCCAAAACACAATTATGGGCAAAAAAGAAAAAAAAAAAATCTTTGCTCTTGCTTTAGTGAGCTTATGTGGGGCAGGGGATGAGCATAAGTTCAATATCTATATTCAATCCATCTTCTTCACTTGGGCACACTGGATTGTTTGTTTTGTTTTTAATTGATTTGTTGGCATCTTTATGAAAATTTCACTAGTGTTTCACTCAAAATATTTACTATAATTATTGATGTTGTTGAGTTTATATCCACTGTCTTGTTATGTTTTTTCTACATGTGCCCTCTGATTTTTTTTCCCTTTTTCTGCCTCGTTTTGAATTAACTACATAATAATTTTTAGTGTTTCTTTTAGTGTCCAATTTACTTTTTAGCTCTTCTTCTTTGCATTATTTTGTTAATGGATTACTCTTGGTATTGCAATGCATACTTAGTCTCCTATGAGTTAACATTATAACACCTCTTGTAAAATGTAAGAATCCTACAATGTTATAATTATATTAACACTCCCTCCTGTCTATTATGTTACTGTTACAGTAAATTTTACTTTAGATATATTATAAGCCCTACAAAAAGTTCTACTATTTTTATTTAAACCATAAATTAACTTCCAAAGAATTGAATAAAATAAAAAATATATAATCTTTTACTTTTACCTACATATTTATCATTAAATTGCTTTTTAGAGATTTATATTTTTATCTGGTATCATTATCCTAGGCTAACATTTTTTTCTTATGGCACTTTATAGAGAATGTTTTCTGGTCCTCTGGATTCCCATTGTTTCTCATACAAAGTTGTTCTTATTGGTGTTACCTTGTAAGCAATGGGTACCCCCAATGAATTTTAATATTTAAAAAATGTTTTTTCTTTGGTTTACATAAGTTTGACTCTTATGTGCCTAGTTGTATTTATTTGTTTTGTTTTGTTTTTATATTTAATCTGCTTAGACTTCTCTGAACTTCCTCGATAAGTGGATTGAAGAAATTACTTCTTTTGCCATATTTTATCTCTCTTCTCTTCCTAGAATTCCAATTGCATGTATATAAGATGACTCAGTTTTCCACAAAGTCATTGAGGTTTTACTCATTTGTTTTAATCCTTTTTTTCTCTTTGTGAGTTAACTTTATCCATCTTTTCTTCTGCTTTGCAATATGCTGTTAAACTTTTTAATGTGCATTTCTGATTTCACATATTTTTTTTTCCAAGTCTAGAATTTCCATTTAGTTCTTTTGTAGAGTTTTCATGTCTTTCAAATCTTCCCTATGTCTTCACCCATTATGGTTTCTTTTCAATTTTCTAAATCTTTTATGAAGAGTGATGAGTTTTGCTCCAGCAAAGTTTAATTACTAGAGGCTTGCTTTGGGACTTTGGTAGGATGAGTCTACTTTGGTTTTACCTTTTGTCCTTGGGTATAGACTTTTGGTGTCAATTGAAAGCTCATGGTGTTTCCTAAGCCCCTCTAACGTGTCAGGACTTGAAATCTAAACAATGTCTCTCTGTTAATGGGCAGTTATTGAAATCTATTCAATTCTTTAAGTCTTCTAGCCATTTCTTTCCGCTAGTGTACCCGAAGTCTTGCCTTATGCATGTGTAGTTTAGGGTCAGCCTAAGATTTGGGGGATCTTATGCACATTTGTAGCTGCTCCTTCTGTAGCTACATCATTCTTAGGTGTTCCCCTCTCAATTTCCCACTGTTCTTGGAGCTCTGAACTCAAATATATAACTTCCCAGCCCAGTAAAATCACTGCTTTCTGCTTGAGCTCTAGCCATTTGTGGGCCACAAAACTGGCAGTCTCCTGAGGGAAAATGTCAATATTGTGTGTGGGTCTCACCCAGTGTGTTTCTATTCTTTCAAGGGTAATACATTCTCTAGGTTCTTCTGCTTATATATAAAGATATTTATTATAAAAAATTCACTCACATAATTATGGAGGCTGAGAAGTCTCTACATTTTTTCAGGAAGTTGGAGATCTGGGAGAGCCTAAGGTATAATTCCAGTCTAAGTCCCAAGGACTTAGTCCTTAGAACCAGGAGAGGCAATGGTGTAAATTCTAGTCTGAAAGTTAGTAGGCTCAAAACCCAAGAATAAGAGATGTTTCAGTTCGAGTCTGAAGACAGGAAAAAGACTGATGTCCCAGCTCAGGGAAGTCAAGCAGGAGGAATCCTTCTTACTTAGCCTTTTTATTTTATTCAGGATTTCAGTTGATTGGATGAGCTAATTCGCATTGGGCAGGGCAATCTGCTTTACTCAGTCTATAGATTCAAATGTTAATCTCATACAGAAACACCTTCACAGATGCACCCAGTCAAGTTAACACATAAAATTAACCTTCACCTTCCCTAAGTAGATTAGAGTTCAGTGAAAGAAGAAAAATTTCTCAAGTACCTACTTCTTACTTACATTACTTTCTCTCAGATATAAATTGTGTTACTCTGTGAAGGGCTCAGTATATTGTTGTGTGGAGAAATCGTGGGTGGATTTCATCAAGGCAGGTATATACAAGCAATAGATGACTTTCCTCAAAATAGGACCATATTTAGGCAAAGTCTTAAAAAGAGTGGGCCAGCCATTATGCTATTTATTTATATTTTATATTTATTTATATTGTGTCATGAAGACACAAGTAATATTGATTTAAAAATTAAAGAAAAATAAGAGGGTGTGTGGGTTTCAGGTGTACCTCAATCAGAGCTGTGGAACCACATCTCTGTCAGTCTCTTGGTTGTGCCCTGCTTAGTGTACTAGCATTATTCTCAGGATTGCTTATTTTATAGGCTTATGATGGCTAAAGAAATTCCAGGCTTTATATCCACTATTGGGAAGACGAGAAAGAGTCTCAGAATTCTCCAATAAAGTCTTTATAACTGTGCCAATTAAGTCATCCCTTAGCTAATTTCTTAACTATGATAATATGTGTAATAAGTTTATTTTACTACTTGGTACATTATTCACATATGTTATCAGTCGGTACCACTGTTTCTTCTCCTTCTAACTACTTTTGTATTTCAGGTCACACTTTTTATGCTATGTTCCCAAAGCAGGGTAAAAGGTGATCTTGATCACTCCCGTCCTGTACCTGACATTTTAGGGTGAATAAAATTTACCAATTTTCTCTCTGCCAGAGTAATTTGCTGGGAAACAAATTGATGGTAACAGTGGCGGTGATGATGATGATAATCAGTCTCGTTTGTTGAGTGAATGATTGCTTACCAAGTGCTTTCCTTCATGTGATCTTATGTAACCCCTATACCAATTAGGATAAAATGAATCTGTCCTGGTGGCATGCGAGGCAATTTGGGACCTATTTATGGAAATTCAGGGATTGTAGCTCTCAGATCACATGTAGGCAATTGCTTATTCTGCATGTCTGTAAGAACAGCTTTGCTTGAGACTCTAGTGAATATTAGAATCCCAGAAGCCACTCCAACTGTCTGTGGAGTTGGAGAATCAGAATTGCCTCACTCTCTGAGTGGATACTCTGCATTAAATTTTGTGTAAGAATTTTGTGGACTTTCTTGCTCTCTTTCTGAAAATCCAGCCCTGTACTGTCTTTCAAATTTAAGGTAAGTTACAGCTCAAATTCAGTCTTAAGTAGAAGCTAATGTGAACTCATATTTTTGGATACACAAATAAGAAAAAATAGCTATATTTATCTCAGTTAAATAAAGCACATTCATAGATACTATCTCACTTGATCTTCACAATTCCATCAGATAGGAGGGAGGGAGTGGAATAAATATTTGTTTACTGCATGGCATGTGCCAGACACCAGACATCAAAAAAATATAGATATAAGTAACTCTGTAACTGTCATATGGACTTCATGCCAAATGTATGACCTATGAATTATTGATCGAGACTTTAGAAATTAGGAATTTAAGGCTCAGAGAGTTTAAGTGATTTTCCCAATAGTATACAACTAAAAACAGCTGAAACTAGAACTCAGTCTGTCTTCTGACTCAAAGTCCTGTGGATTTTGCATGATCACAATTGCTGCCTCCGATACTCATGATGCACATTAGAAATAAATGTCCTTGGCTTTTTCTGTTGGTTGGCATTTTAAAATAGACTCAGAGAATAATTCATTGTCTCTGTGTGTGTGTGTGTGTGTTGTGTGTGAGTGGAAAGTCTTTCTCCATTTATATGTGCTCTCTTTGCAGATTCATAGTCTAGACGGCCACGGCTGCAAGTATTCACTGGTGGACCATTACAATGATGTTTGTTCTTTCTCATTAATATCATAAATGGGTGTAAGGTTTGATAGGTCTAAGTGACAGAAAAATATTTTTATAGGTATAACAGGCACCCATGTCTTTGTAATTAAGCTTGCCTGAAATAAGACCAAATGCATCAACTTATTTGTGACTCTTATTGTGCAGCCTCTTTTCATGTTATTTTATTAACATAAAGGGTGCTTTTAATTATGCATAGCTACAAACTGCATTATTGATATTCTGTGAACATTAACTACACCTGACTCTAACAAAGCAGAAACAGAATGCTGTCTCTAATTTTTTAAGATTTTTAGAAAGAAAGAAAGTCTGTGTTATAAAATAATATATTTGGAGATATTATCCTCCTTGAGTTGTTACTATGTGAGGATATGGATGTAGTCGTTTTCATTGTTGGAAGTTCCCAGCTTCATAACTTTTGTTTAAATGTTCCTGAATAGTAGTAACATATTGAAAAAATGATACTAGAGATTTGTCATCTGACTCTACTTGGCATACTTTTATTTTTATTTATTTATTTATGTATTTATTTCAATTTTTATTGGAGTATAGTTTATTTACAATTTGTGTTAGTTTCAGGTGTAGAGCAAAGTGAATCAGTTATACATATACATATATCCACTCTTTTTTTCTTTTCCCATATAGGTCATTAACCAATTACATTTTTCCCAAAATTAGAACAAAAAATTTTATAATTTGTATGGAAATGTAAAAGACCCAGAATAGCCAAAGCAATCTTGAGTAAGAAAAACAGAACTGGAGGAATCAGGCTTCCTGATTTCAGACTATATTACAAAGCTACAGTAATCAAAACTGTTTGGTACCACCCCCAGAAAAGAAATATAGATCAATGGAACAGGATAGAAAGCCCAGAGATAAACCCACGCACCTATGGTCAACTAATCTATGACAAAGGAGGCAAGAATATACAGTGGAGAAAAGACAGTCTTTTCAATAAGTGGTCCTGGGAAAACTGGAGAGCTACATGTAAAAGAATGAATTTAGAACACTCTCTAACACCATACACAAAAATAAACTCAAAATGGATTAAAGACCTAAATGTAAGGCCAGATGCTATAAAACTCTTAGAGGAAAACATAGGTAGAACGCTCTCTGACATAAATCACAGCAATATCTTTTTTGATCCACCTCCTAGAGTAATGAAAATAAAAAGACATACTTTTATTTTTTTAACATATCTTATTCTACATAGTCTATGGTAGATTTGCAAGAATATCTCAAAAGTTTAGACTTCCACTTGGCATTTAATTCAGGATTCTGGAATCTGTCAGTCAGGTTAAATTCTTAATGGATTTAAAGGAAGTAGCTAGTTTCCAGGATCAGGTACCCTAATGACTTTTCATTCAGATTTGTATTGCCTTGTGTTGCTTTACCAGTTAAGTTTGGTTTTTAGAGTGAGAGTGTGAGAGAGAGAATGAGAATAATTGCCCAATAGCAGTAGCCTGGTCTTAACCTTAATAGTCTATTATAGATAAGTCACATGGGAGTTTATTGCCATTGGAAGGTCATGAAAAAGGTAATTGTGAAATTAATAACGATTGTATTCCAAGATGAAGGAAATTAAAAGAATCAAATAATTGAGAGGCTTTCTCTTGCTTCACTCTGCACCACCTATGGCATTTTCAGCCAAAAACCCCTTCCATATTAGGATCAACTATGAAAAATTAAAAATTGTTTGAGTAAAATGACTTCCAATATTATATAGCTCTGGTAGTGAAAGATACATATGCCATTGGAACCATCTTTGTATTTTGGGCTTGGTTCAAAACTTTGCTACAAGTGTATTTATGAGCATTTTTTTTTATGGCATTGCTCTTGAAAAAATTGTGGTACCTAGGTGGTCTGATCTGTTATCCATTCCCTCCCTCAATGAATGCATAATAGGTATTTTCTCTGTGAATAAAAAAGAGAACCAGCCAGTTATGATCCTTGTGTTTATGGTATACTTAGGTAGAAATATGTTATAGACAAAAAGACAAAAACAATTACAGGTGTTGTGATAAACAGAAAAGAACTTTAAAATGACTATTAAAATACATTAACTAAACTATAGGAAAAGGTATGTATGATGTTGATGAGATGGGGAATTCTGGAGCAATAAAAAAATTCCAAATTGAAATTCTGGAGATGAAAATTACAATATCTGAAATAAACAATTTTTTTCAAGGGTATTACAAGCAGATTGAATGCTGCAGAAAAAAGGATTAAAGAAATTAAAGATGCCTCAGTAGACATTCAACTGATTGTAGAGAGCAGAAGAATAAAAAAAAGTAATAAACAGAGTCTCAATGACCTGATGCAGCCATATCAAGCCATTTAACATGTGTGCAATTGCAGTTGCAGAAGGAGAAGGGAGAGGTAATGGGGCAGAAATATGTATATATATATATATATATATATATATATATATATATATATATATATAGAAAAAAATGGCTGAAAATTTTCTAAAATTCAATAAAATTTCAAACCAAATATGTAAGAGATCCTACAAACCCCAGACAAGATAAATGCAAAGAAAACCACACTTTTGCCCATTATAATGAGAGTGCTGAAAACCAATAATATTCAGTCAGCTCTAAGAAAGAATGAAATTAGGCAAGGAAGAGAAGGAGGAGGGAGAAAAGTGTTACTGGGAATGCTTTGTCCAACTCAGGTATATTCTACCAATACTACCCCCAAAAAATTATAGTTAAAATAATAATGACAATAATAATATTAAGTATTATACATACGTATATATATGAACTATTCGTACATGATATGTGTCAGATCAATAAAAGCCAAGGAGACTTAATTCATAACTTTTGATGGGTTTATTAGGGAAGCGGATTTTCTTTTCTGTCCTGGATTTGAAATTATGTAACACATATCTAATTATGCCACTTTTCTTCTTAAAAGAATGTTCAATAGTGAAGTACAAAGAACATGAGCTATGGGTTTAAATATACCCCAGTTTTAATCCCAGTTCTGTGATTTGTAAGCAGGGTAACCTTGAACATGTTTTGTAACCTCTCTAAGCCTCAATTCCCTCAACTGCAAATGGGAATAATGTGCCAACCGAAAAGCTTGACATCAAGAGGGAAACTAGGTTCTTTATTCAAAATGATAGATATGGGTGTTCAAGAACCGTTACACTCTTCCCTCCCCTCAACACCCCTCCACATACCACATTATATAATTTCGACTACTCATCTACTCATGGTGACATGTTGAGACCACGTAATCTCGTTCTACTGCGTCCGTAAACTCTTGTTACATCATTACTCTCACTACTTTCTATTTAGCCAATGTTCTAGCTTTGTTCTACTACAGATCCCCATCAATTATTTTTGATGAAGACTTTGCAGATGCTATTGGTTCTACTAGGAATATTCTTTCTTATCTTTTCTACAAGATAAAACACTTGAATCCTTTAAAATCTGACTTAGTCCTCAGGATGTCTTTCTTGCCTCAGATATGAAAGCTTCCTCCTTCCTCTATTCTGCCATATCTGGGACACTTCTAGAACATACATTGTGGTGCAATCTAGTTTGGTTTAAATACATAAATCATTAATTACATTCTAAGTTCAGAAGAGTAGAGGCTGAGTTTTTCATGTCTCTGATTCTTAAAGTTTCCTACGACACTGACACATATCATGTGCCCAACAAATAATTCTCTGAACACATGAATAAATGGAGAAATGAATACTACTGGTGAAGCACAGGACAAGTGAAGGGATCAGTTTCTTTTCAGACCAAAAGACCTAATTTCAAGTCTGAGATTTGCAAATTTCCAGCTGCATGAGGCCTTTGCTAAGTCACCACATTGTGTTTCTTTGTATTTAGTTTCTCTGTATTTCCTTTCTGCCTGGATTGTTAGAATGAAAAGACACTAGTTTTATGGAAATAGTTTATAAACCTTAAAAAACTGTATGTATTTACATTACTTCTTTTGTTAAGAATCAATAAAATAAAAATTTACTCAAATGCTTATTTAAAATGATTTCCCAAAATGAGCAGTGTCCTTTATGTAACCTAGCATCTTTTGTCATGATTCTTGTCATATACCTTAAATGTATAACAAGTTTTACCTTTGAACCATCTTTAATGAAATGAATAAAGGTTTGAAAGGAAAAAAGACAAAACAGAAGATGAGTGTTCACAGATGAGAAAAATTGTTTTGTTCTGTTTTCCTGGCAGAGACTTTGAGTGAACACTTGTTTACAACTATATTTCACACACACACGCACATTTTCACATACAATGTTTTACTTTATTCTTAGATAACAGAAAAACCTTGAGTTTCATATTTTCTTATTTCCATTTGCCTGAGTCTCCAGGCCTCATTCTCTCTTTGCTAAAATGAGAGAAACAACATCAGTGTCAAGGCATGTTTGTGTATATTAAATGAAATAATACATAAAAGTTCTAGCACATGATAAAGCCTGCAGTAAATATTTTGTTTTGTGATTTCAGAACAAAATAAATATTTTAAAATATTTGATCTACTCATTAAGTGGGGTATTGCTCTGCATCAAGACTACACGCAATCTCTCATTCTTAGTAGTCTTTGTTGTTCACACTGGGAGGAAGAAATAAAACTTAAGGGAAAGCTTTTCCAAAGTCTCCCGTATGTAAGAAGACAGACTTTAAAATTACTTCATGAGACTCCAGAGATCTGAAATAAAAGTGGAGATAAACAAAGGAAGCTTGAAAAGAGTGAGAAACAGAAAGCTATGGAAAAAGAACAATAGTGTCAGACCATGGAAATCGGGGGAAAAAAGAGACAGAATTTATGATTGAAGCACACTGAATAATTCTGGTTTTGTTTTTTGTCCCAAGGCTGCAGATAGTTTGTCCTAAAGGAATAATGCATGACTTGTGTTTTTCAAATACTTAAGAACCATTTGGGGGACAGAGTCATGGATTTTTATTTGAAGTAGAGATTTCATACCTTCCCAAGTGGGCTCTAGGTGTGAAATGCTTTAATTAGAAGTAATCTGGTTACAGGTTCAATCTGACTTTTTGCATTAAAACATCCCATTGAAGGGAAAATGTCATGGGCTTCTTTTTTTTAATTTTAATTGCTTACATTTTTTAAGGCAAAAGCAATTACAAATGATCAAAAACATATAATAAAAGATTTTACTTCACTAGCTACCAAGAAATACCAATTACAATGGTATTTAACTGTTCTTTCACATATTAAGATGACAAAAATTATACAAATGATAATACCTAATGTTGGTGAAGAACAGGGGAAAATAAGCACTCAAACACAGCTGCTGAGAGCATGCATGGGGACTGTTGAAAGAAGCATCAAAATCTGGATGGAGTGAGGTAGAATTTGATAGTATCTATCTAGATATATTTTATTCTTCCTTAAGGAATTTATCTTAAGGAAATAAGTAGCTTCATAACCACACAATAGAAGAATAAGAATGCATGAAAATAATACTGCATAAGAATATCTAATGAATGGAGAAATGTTTATAATACAGTTCCACGTTTAAAACATGGCACGGCACCTCTTTGTATGTGATACGTTTTTGTTCATGCACTCAATGTCAATATCACTCTAAACATAGAAATAAACCAAATTATGAGGGCTTATTTTTGAATGGTGGGATTTACCCATGATTTTTCTTCATTTTGTTTACTCCCTTCCCTTGCCAAAGCTTCCTACTATGAAAATGGGTAACTTTCATAACCATAAAATCATTGTAATTTTCATAATGAGAATATTTTTTTCTTTTAACCTAGTTTTTACATCCTACTCCTAAATTGACTTGTATTATTTTTATTTTAGCATGTTTCATTTAGCTTATTTCTGCAGATTTAGAATCCCTATTTTGCATCTGGAAACAGAAGGGCTGTTGGTGATTTGGATGGGCTGAAATCAACACAAGTAAGTTTTTTTTTTTCCATAAACTAAGAACCAAAGTCTATTTTTCAGTCATTCAAGTAAGAAAGTGATTGTTCACTGAAAAAAAAATGTTATCAATTCTTGCAGAAGTTGTTGAGTCTTGGAGCCTTTAATCAGGACCATGGAAAGAAGCACAAAAAAAGTGGAACAAGAGCCTGCAGTGTGTCAATGAAATGCCAAGGGATGCAAAGCGACAACATAATGAAATGTGACGTGTCTCTGCAGTGACATGTCAAGCCTGTACAATTCAAAGGCTGGGTTTGCCTAAAACCTTGGCGAAAGCATGGTTCCAGTTAGTTACATGTAAGGGACCTTCAACATTAAAAAAAAAAAAAAAAAGCTTATTAACAAAATGCTTTCACTATGGGAAAATCTTCCAGTGACATATATTACCAGTGGAAAAGAATGGTTTGAATTGCAATTCTGTAAATGAAGCAGATCCCCCTAAGGACAGCATTCCAATAAGCATGCTTCAAAGTAAAAGGAGATACCATTATTTCTGTCTTTTCAGTGTCTATATTCAAATATTCTTTCAGTCTGATAATTACATTTGTGTACTGTCCTATCTGTTTTATTTTAAGGGCAAGGACTCCTGGAAGCTTTGATTTTCTGATTATTTACCTTACATCACATTATTTATAAATCAAACACAATTATGCCAATTTCAGTATTAGTCCTTCAGATTTTTATTTGTTTGCTTTTGCTTTAACATTTAAAAGAACTTTACGAGAGATTGATGCTATGCTTTCCTTTTCACTTTTACATTCAAATTAGGGCTTCTTTTACAGTTTCTTTATAAGAAAATGCCAGGATTCCATTGAATGATTAATAGATACACATTTTTCCCATTCTCCTTACTATCTACCTTCATAGGAGTTCATTTCTTTGTTTCCCAAAATATAACACTTTGTTGAAACCATTAAAGTCAGTGACTTTTTCGCTTACTTTAAGTTTTCTACAGATATTTTATAATACAGTCTCTGATTATTAAAGCAAATACTGCACATTTTCAAAAGTCCATATGAAAATTGCCCATGTTTAAGTTTTTGGAAACATCTTTTCCACTTCTGATTCTTTTAATGTGGTCTTAAAATATACATGTAACAGACCACAAAGAACATGTTTCTTAAGTGTACCTACATTAAATACTCAGAAGTGAGTAGGTAATGCTATGCAGATGTTGTCATGGTAAATACTCATGATAACATACTTGAAAATGGCCAGAACTCAAGTTAGGATCTAGCCCAGTCAGACTTAAATTACTGGCTGTTATTTTTCAAAATATTTTCCTTTATTTTAGTCTTAATGAATAAATGTTTTCAGGTCTGATACAATAACGTTAGAATTCTGTTGAAACCACAATTTTCTTCTATTCCACACCCACCACAAATTGTATGAAGAGAGAGCTAAGAGGTTGTGATTCCCCAGAGATTTCCCTTCACTACATTGACGTGGCTTGTGTTATTTTCCCAACAGTTTCATGTTGGTCTGCTAGAGAAATCTCATAAAAGTGGTCTGGAACTGTTTCCTTAAAGAGAATGTATTTTCTCTTTAAATGATTTTACATCCAGTTATTTATTGGGAAAATAAGATGGAATACTAACTAAATGCAGAGTTGATTTAATTCATGAGAGACCTTCTTTTGTTCAGAAAAACATATTTTTTTTAAAAATCACTGATAAGAAAGCCACTGAGGTCTTATAGTCCTGAATCTCTTATAGCTGAGATGAAATCTCTAGACTTGTGTTTGTGTTTCATGATACCATCAGGAGAAAGGCAAAGAAAAAAATCTCACAATGTCTGTTGTTTAAAAATGGATACTTTATGCTACCTTAAAACTCATATTTGGAGTTATCAGCTAAAAGCTTCCTTGAATATCTTGAATGCAAATAATACTAATCTCAGATGAATGAAACCGGAAGTTCTGTTGCCTATATCTAAGGTATCTGCTGAATTGATGATCTCAAAACTCCTGGATTCGCTTCATAGCTTTTCATCGCACAGAAGATAGACTAAATAGCCTTATTCAAACATCATACAGACTTAGTATCCTTGAGCAAGCCTCTTTTATTTTTAACATTTTTATTGGAGCATAACTACTTTACAATGGTGTGTTAGTTTCTGCTGTATAACAAAGTGAATCAGCTATATATATACATACATCCCCATATCACCTCCTTCTTGCATGTCCCTCCCACCCTCCCTATCCTACCCCTCTAGGTGGACACAAAGCACCGAGCTGATCTCCCTGTGCTATGTGGCTGCTTCCCACTAGCTATCTATTTTACATTTGGTAGTGTATATATGTCCATGCTACTCTCTTACTTCGTCCCAGATTAACGTTCCCCCTCCCCATGTCCTCAAGTCCATTCTCTACGTCTGCATCTTTATTCCTGTCCTGCCCCTAGGTTCCTCAGAACCATTTTTGTTGTTGTTGTTTAGATTCCATATATATGTGTTAGCATATGGTATTTGTTTCTCTCTTTCTGACTTACTTCACTCTGTATGACAGTCTCTAGGTCCATCCACCTCACTACAAATAACTCAATTTCATTTCTTTTATGCCTGAGTAATATTCCATTGTATATATGTGCCACATCTTCTTTATCCATTCATCTGTTGATGGACACTTAGGTTGCTTCCATGTCCTGGCTATTGTAAATGGTGCTGCAGTGAACATTGTGGTACATGACTCTTTTTGAATTATGGTTTTCTCTGGGTATATGCCCAGTAGTAGGACTGCTGGGTCATATGGTAGTTCTATTTTTGGTTTTTTGAGGCACCTCCATACTGTTCTCCATAGTGGCTGTATCAATTTACATTCTTACCAAGAGTTCAAGTGGGTTCCCTTTTCTCCACATCCTCTCCAGCATTTATTGTTTGTAGTTTTTGATGATGGCCATCCTGACTGGTGTGAGGTGATACCTCATTGTAGTTTTGATTTGCATTTCTCTAATGATTAGTGACGTTGAGCATCCTTTCATGCGTTTGTTGGCAATCTGTATGTCTTCTTTGGAGAAATGTCTATTTAGGTCTTCTGCCCATTTTTGATTGGGTTGTTTGTTTTTTTTTGATATTGAGTTGCATGAGCTGCTTGTAAATTTTTGAGATTAATCCTTTGTTATTTGCTTCATTTGCAAATATTTTCTCCCATTCTGAAGATTGTCTTTTTGTCTCTTTTATGGTTTCCTTTGCTGTGCAAAAGCTTTTAAGTTTCATTAGGTCCCATTTTTTTATTTGTGTTTTTATTTCCATTTCTCTAGGAGGTGGGTCAAAAAAGATCTTGCTGTGATTTATGTCATAGTGTTCTGCCTATGTTTTCCTCTAAGAATTTTATAGTGACTGGCCTTACATTTAGGTTTGTAATCCATTTTGAGTTTATTTTTGTGTATGGTGTTAGGGAGTGTTCTAATTTCATTCTTTTACATGTAGCTGTCCAGTTTTCCCAGCACCACTTATTGAAGAGGCTGTCTTTTCTCCATTGTATATCCTTGCCTCCTTTATCAAAGGTAAGGTGACCATATGTGCATGGGTTTATCTCTGGGCTTTCTATCCTGTTCCATTGATCTATATTTCTGTTTTTGTGTCAGTACCATACTGTCTTGATTACTGTAGCTTTGTAGTATAGTCTGAAGTCAGGGAGCCTGATTCCTCCAGCTCCGTTTTTCTTTCTCAGGATTGCTTTGGCTATTCAAGTCTTTTGTGTTTCCATACAAATGGTGAAATTTTTTGTTCTAGTTCTGTGAAAAATGCCAGTGGTAGTTTGATAGCGATTGCACTGAATCTGTAGATTGCTTTGGGTAGTCTAGTCATTTTCACAATGTTGATTCTTCCAATCCAAGAACATGGTATATCTCTCCATTTATTTGTTTCAACTTTAATTTCTTTCATCAGTGTCTTATAGTTTTCTGCATACAGGTCTTTTGTCTCCTTAGGTAGGTTTATTCCTAGGTATTTTATTCTTTTTGTTGCATTGGTAAATGGGAGTGTTTCCTTAATTTCTCTTTCAGATTTTTCATCATTAGTGTATAGGAATGCAAGAGATTTCCGTGCATTAATTTTGTATCCTGCTACTTTCCCAAATTCATTGATTAGGTCTAGTAGTTTTCTGGTAGCATCTTTAGGATTCTCTATGTATAGTATCATGTCATCTGCAAATAGTGACAGTTTTACTTCTTTTCAGATTTGGATTCCTTTTATTTCTTTTTCTTCTCTGATTGCTGTGGCTAAAACTTCCAAATCTATGTTGAATAATAGTAGTGAGAGTGAGCAACCTTGTCTTGTTCCTGATCTTAGTGGAAATGGTTTCAGTTTTTCGCCATTGAGAACGTTGTTGGCTGTGAGTTTGTCATATATGGCCTTTATTATGTTGAGGTAAGTTCCCTCTATGCCTACTTTCTGGAGGGTTTTTATCATAAATGGGTGTTGAATTTTGTCAAAAGCTTTTTCTGCATCTATTGCAATGATCATATGATTTTTCACCTTCAGTTTGTTAATATGGTTTACCTAATTGATTGATTTGCATATATTGAAGAATCCTTGCATTCCTGGGATAAACCCCACTTGATCATGATGTATGATCTTTTTAATGTTGAGCAAGCCTCTTAATTTGCAAGGACCTCAGTTGTTTTGTCTCTTGAAGCAGATCATATGTCTTAATGTATTTCAATACGTATAGCAGATTATTTATTACTGCCTTGAATTGCTCCCTGTTTTATATCACCTATGAAATATAATGGGATAGGATAGGATAGGATAGGATAGAATAGAATAGGATAGAAATTTCTTCTCAATATCTGATATAGTGCCCAGCACATAGTAGGTATTTAGCAAATGTTTGCTACTGTTGATAGTGTTCTGTAGCTCACTCTTACCTTGATTTCAGCGAGCAGTGTTAGGAGTTGACATGCATTAACCTGCTTTATCTAAAATGAATGTTTTCTCTTGCCTTTAGTGATAGCATGTTGTTAAAAGCATGCTCTGTTACCTAATATAATATGTGAAGTTTAACCACCAAAAGTAGCTACTTCAGAATACACCTAGAGGAATGACCTGATTAATGGGGTTTATTCCCAAAGCAGAAGCTATGCCTTCAACAAATTCTAAAATGCAGAACATGAGTTTACATGAGCAAGAAGCATCAGACTACAAGTCCCCATTCTGTTATTCATTTTGTTCAATCACCTGTGAAAAGAGCCTTTGTGATTGTTTATGACAAAACATATTATAGTATATTTATGTCCTTCAGCTTCAGCACCTGTAGCAGTCACTATGTCCTGAGCAATCAGTACTTGTGAAAAACAGCTGAAATACTTCTTTTCACATGAATGCAAAAGTCCTTCCAAAGAATCCCCTCTGGGAATGTGCACAATAATATCAGAACATAGGCTAGCCTGAAGTCACAAATGCTGACAGTTCCTGCTTTTGAGGATAAAGATACAGTGGAGACTTCCTGACAAATGCTTGACTTACTTCTCCTTTACCTGTTCACAGAACAAGTGTCACACATGGGACTACAAAGTCAGTGGTGATTTCCCTAGTTAAATACTCTAGGTATTAGGCTGAGTGCCAAAGGGAAGAACCAATCATCTCCTAATGCTTTATGACTTGTCAGGCCCAGAGCAGCTCAACCCATAGTTAAAAGTAATATACAGTGTAGCAAGAAGGCATTGCTTTTTAGCACAAAATACTACTGATGTATTTAGAAAAAATAAAAGTAGACATGATTGCTGAAGTGACCCAGGAGGAAGAAATTTCTACAGATATAAGTCAGTTAGTGATAATTTTAGAATGCATTGTAGAAAGTTGCTTTGTTTGGTTTGGTTTTCTATAAAGAAACAAAAACAAACATGATAAAGTAGAATGCATGACTTAACAGGCCCCTCTCCTTAACCAGCCTGGGAGCCCAGACATCCAGGGTAGACAATTTCTTTCTCTTGGTCCATTGCTGGTAAAAATGCATGTTTGACTTCAGAAACATAAATAAAATGGGAAAGTTTGTTATTGACAGAAATCCAGCAAATAATATCAAGGTTTCTTTCCAGTGGGCTGCAATTTCACAGGTTTCTAAGCATTGAAGGGATAAAGACTCTTCTTTTTAATAAAACTTATCCATTCTGTAAAGCTTATGTTGTACAAATTTTCCTGAGAAAAATTAGTTGGAAGTATGGTAACTTACACTTCTTCCCCAAGTGTATTTGGAAATGCATCAGATTTAGAAACCAAGGAAATACTTACCATATGTTGGGGAGGAGGGACGAAATGAAATTGGATGTTTTTCATATGTGAATATAGCTTTGCTTGAGTTCATGTAAAAAATATGGAAGAGCCAGTACATTTGTACATTTTCATTTAAAATATCTTTTTTTTTTTTTTTTTTTTTACTATAAACCTGCCCTGACACTTGTACTGAGCCGTTGTATAAATTTTTACATTTTATGATACAAAACCAACTTGTATAAAAATTCCTTTATGGGAATGAACACCTGAGAAAGTGCAGTTGGGTCTGGCCTTCCAATATATGTTACTCATTAGAATCAAACAAATAATGGTTTCAGAGTTTTTTTGTTAGTTTGTTTGTTGTTTAAGAGAGGTGCAATAGAAAACCAAAAGCATTCTAGACAGGAGATTGCTGAAATCACAAGATTACTACATTTCTTTGATTTCTGCCCATGTGAGGTCTCCTGCAGAGGTGAAGGTCTTGATAATATGAATGCCCACATAGCTAATTTACAGAACCTGGTGTGGAACTCCCTAATTCAAGAGCCCTAAGGAAGTGCTGGCTTCCCTGGTGAAAAAGTCATAAAATGACTGTTTATTTAAATGAGTTAATCTCCAGCTCTTTAAAAGTATCTACGGGATTCTCATTGTGAAGCTTATGCTTTCTTCAAGGTATTAGCTCTTTCACAAAACAAAAATCCTCTCTTTTTGAGTAGGTGCCTAATAGTTCCAGAGCATTACACTTTTAATTACCTTTATTTAAATAACAAGTAATTTTATTAAATAGTTAAAGACCCAGCTTCTCAAATGATTTCCCATTTCTAAACCTTTTCTTATTCCAATGAATTGGCTTGAGATATGTAACTTGGATGAAAGTATTTCAGTCTGTAAACTCCTTATTAATGGTTAAACACACTGCCCATTTGATGCCTGGCCTGACACTCAGATAAGACATTACCTGACTTCATTACCACTAAGCTCAACTATTTTATCAGATGAATTGAGCTTCAGTAATTCAATGATTAGATGAAAATCAAAATAGCCCCCAGCAATTAAGAAGCATATTTAAAATCACTTTACACCAAATGTACCTCTTATAGGCCTTTTTTCTTTATTCTCTTTAGAGCATTTTCCAGACTATGTCTTATAATTGAAAGAAAATTTAATCCTGCATTAACCATATAATCATTTTGCAAGCTAGGTTCTGGAACTCTTCTTTATTGAAGTGGGTTAGTCCAGAAATTGTGGATTAATGATTTCAGATCCTATTTAAAGTCTTGTAGACTCAGCGTACCTCACAAAGTCTCTATTTTCATTCTTATTAAACCATTGGAATACTAATTTTGGGCATTTATCACCTTTATTCTAAAAACTCAAAGTGTTATAAGAGCTCTAACAGAAGAAAATGAAAACAGTATTATATAGTAAGAGAATATAGTCCTGCTTCCTACTCAGCAATCATATATTATGCATACAAATCCATAGATATTTGACATGTTTCTTGACCATGAGATAAGTCAAGTAGGTTCTCCTAAAACAGCAAAGATAAGGGTACAAATATTAGATGTTTTACTTAAGATAGTGTCTATTTGAATAATAATAACAAAAAAGTATTTTATTCTTAAATAAAAGTATTTTTCTATACTTTATCAGAAAAATAAATAATATATAATAGTTTTGGTAACCTTTGCATAGTTATTTGCATTTTAGAAAGCTCTTTCGCATGCTTTATCTCATTAAAAATTTCCAATAAATTTTTAAGTTATTAATGTCAGTTGATGTTTTAAGCATTTAGTGATAGAAATGTGAGGAAAATTACTATCTTAAAAAAAAAATAGAATCTATCAGCTCATGAAACAAACAAAAAATCATATTCAAACATTTGAATGCAAGAATTAAAAATGAAATCCTCTCTGTCTCTTAACTCTATTCCCTTCCACTTATCTTCATTCTCAATAATGCTCCCTCCAAGCAGTAGCAAAACGGTCACTGGCAAACTAAAGTCAAATTTTCCTCCTTGTTCACAATCTCAGAAAAAGGGAGGTTTCTTTTTTTTTCTTTTTTTCTTTTTTAATTTAATTTTATTTATTTTTTAATAGAGCAGGTTCTTATTAATTATACATTTTATACATATTAGTGTATATATGACAATCCCAAACTCCCAATTCATCACACCACCACCACCACCACCACCCCTGCCACTTTCCCCCCTTGGTGTCCATACATTTGTTCTCTACATCTATGTCTCAATTTCTGCCCTGCAAACCGGTTCATCTGTACCATTTTTCTAGGTTCCATATAAATGCATTAATATACGATATTTGTTTTTATCTTTCTGACTTACTTCACTCTGTATGACAGTATCTAGATTCATCCATGTCTGTACAATGACCCAATTTCATTCCATTTTATGGCTGAGTAATATTCCATTGTATATATGTGCCACATCTTCTTTATGCATTCGTCTGTCAATGGGCATTTAGGTTGCTTCCATGACCTGGCTATTGTAAACAGTGCTGCAATGAACATTGGGGTGCATGTGTCGTTTTGAATTATGGTTTTCTCTGGGTATATGCTCAGCAGTGGGATTGCTGGATCATATGGTAATTCTATTTTTAGTTTTTTAACGAAGCTCCATACTATTCTCCATAGTGGCTGTATCAATTTACATTCCCACCAACAGAGCAAGATGGTTCCCTTTTCTCCACACCTTCTCCAGCATTTGTTGTTTGTAGATTTTCTGATGATACAAATTCTAACTGGTGTGAGGTGATACCTCATTGTAGTTTTGATTTGCATTTCTCTAATAATTAGTGATGTTGAGCAGCTTTTCATGTGCCTAGTGTGCATCTGTATGTCTTCTTTGGAAAAATGTATATTTAGGTCCTCTGCCCATTTTTGTATTGGGTTGTTTGTTTTCTTAATATTGAGCTGCATGAGCTGTTTATATATTTTGGAGATTAATCCTTTGTCTGTTGATTGGTTTGCAAATATTTTCTCCCATTCTGAGGGTTGTCTTTTCATCTTGTTTGTAGTTTCCTTTCCTTTGCAAAAGCTTGTAAGTTACATTAGGTACCATTTGTTTATTTTTGTTTTTATTTCCTTTACTCTAGGAGGTGGATCAAAAAAATCTTGCTGTGATTTATGGTAAAGAGTGTTCTTCCTATGTTTTCCTCTAAGAGTTTTATAGTGTCCAGTCTTATATTTAGGTCTCTAATCCATTTTGAGTTTATTTTTGTGTATGGTGTTAGGGAGTATTCGAATTTCATTCTTTTACATGTAGCTATCCAGTTTTCCCAGCACCACTTATTGAAGAGACTGTCTTTTCTCCATTGTATATCCTTGCCTCCTTTATCAGAGATTAGTTGACCATAAGTGCATGGGTTTATCTCTGGGCTTTCTATCTTGTTCCATTGATCTATGTTTCTGTTTTTGTGCCAGTACCATATTGTCTTGATTACTGTAGCTTTGTAGTATAGTCTGAAATCAGGGAACCTGATTCCTTCAGCTCTGTTTTTATCCCTCAAGGCTGCTTTGGCTCTTCGGGGTCTTTTGTGTCTCCATACAAATTTTAGGATTTTTTGTTCTAGTTCTGTAAAAAATACCATTGGTAATTTGATAGGTATTCCATTTAATCTGTAGATTGTTTTGGGTAGTATAGTCATTTTCACAATATTGGTTCTTCCAATCCAAGAACATGGTATATCTCTCCATCTGTTTGTATCACCTTTAATTTCTTTCACCAGTGTCTTATAGTTTTCTGCATACAGGTCTTTTGTCTCCCTAGGTAGGTTTATTCCTAGGTATCTTATTCTTTTTGTTGCAATGGTAAATGGGAGTGTTTCCTTAATTTCTCTTTCAGATTTTTCATCATTAGTGTATAGGAATGCAAGAGATTTCTGCATTAATTTTGTATCCTGCAACATTACCAAATTCACTGATTAGCTCTAGTAGTTTTCTACCATATTCACTGATTAGCTCTTGTAGTTTTCTGGTGACATCTTTAGGATTCTCTATGTATAGTATCATGTCATCTGCAAACAGTGACAGTTTTACTTCTTCTTTTCTGATTTGGATTCCTTTTATTTCTGTTTCTTCTCTGATTGATGTGGCTAGGACTTCCAAAACTATGTTGAATAATAGTGGTGAGAGTGGACAGCCTTGTCTTGTTCCTGACCTTAGAGGAAATGCTTTCAGTTTTTCACCATTGAGAATGATGTTTGCTGTGGGTTTGTCATATATGGCCTTTATTATGTTGAGGTAGGTTCCCTCTATGCCCACTTTCTGGGGAGTTTTTATCATAAATGGGTGTTGAATTTTGTCAAAAGCTTTTTCTGCATCTATTGAGATGATCATATGGTTTTTATTCTTCAATTTGTTAATATGGTGTATCACATTGATTGATTTGAGTATATTGAAGAATCCTTGCATCCCTGGGATAAATCCCACTTGATCATGGTGTATGTTCATTTTAATGTGTTGTTGGATTCTGTTTGCTAGTATTTTTTGAGGGTTTTTGCATCTATATTCATCAGTGATATTGTATAATTTTCTTTTCTTGTAGTATCTTTGTCTGGTTTTGATATCAGGGTGATGGTGGCCTCATAGAATGAGTTTGAGAGTGTTCCTTCCTCTACAATTTGTTGGAAGAGTTTGAGAATGATGGGTGTTAGCTCTTCTCTAAATGTTTGATAGAATTCACCTTTGAAGCCATCTGGTCCTAGACTTTTGTTTGTTGGAAGACTTTTAATCACAGTTTCAATTTCATTACTTGTGATTGGTCTGTTCATATTATCTGTTTCTTCCTGATTCGGTCTTGGAAGGCTATACCTTTCTAAGATTTTGTCCATTTCTTCCACATTGTCCATTTTACTTGCATAGAGTTGCTTGCAGTAGTCTCTTAGGATGCTTTGTATTTCTGTGTTTTCTGTTGTAACTTTTCTTTTTACATTTCTAATTTTATTGATGTGAGTCTTCTCCCACTTTTTCTTGATGAATCTGGCTAATTGTTTGTCAATTTTGTTTATCTTCACAAAGAACAAGCTTTTAGTTTTATTCATCCTTTCTATTGTTTTCTTTGTTTCTATTTCATTTATTTCTGCTCTGATCTTTATGATTTCTTTCCTTCTACTAACTTTGGGTTTCGTTTGTTCTTCTTTCTCTAGTTCCTTTAGGTGTAAGGTTAGACTGTTTATTTGAGATTTTTCTTGTTTCTTGAGGTAGGATTGTATTACTATAAACTTCCCTCTTAGAACTGCTTTTGCTGCATCCCATAGGTTTTGGATAATCGTATTTGCATTGTCCTTTGTCTCTAGGTATTTTTCATTTCCTCTTTGATTTCTTCAGTGATCTCTTGGTTATTTAGTAACGTATTGTTTAGCCTCCATGTGTTTGTGTTTTTTTATGTTTTTTCCCTGTAATTGGTTTCTAATCTCATAGCATGTGGTCAGAAAAGATGCTTGATATGATTTCAATTTTCTTAAATTTACTGAGGCTCAATTTGTGACACAAGATGTGTTCTATTCTGAAGAATGTTCAGTGTGCACTCAAGGAGAAAGTGTAATCTGCTCTTTTCAGATGGGATGTCCTATAAATATCAATTAAATCTATCTGGTCTATTGTGTCATTTAAAGCTTGTATATCCTTATTAATTTTCTGTCTGGATGATCTATCCATTGTTGTAAGTGAGGTGTTAAAGTTCCACACTATTATTTTGTTACTGTCGATTTCCTATTTTATAGCTGTTAGCATTTGCCTTATGTATTGAGGTGCTCCTATGTTGGGTGCATATATATTTATAATTGTTATATCTTCTTCTTGGATTGATCCCTTGATCATTATGTAGTGTCCTTCCTTGTCTCTTGTAACATTCTTTATTTTAAAGTCTATTTTATCTGATATGAATATTGCTACCCCAGCTCTCTTTTCATTTCCATTTGCATGGAATATCTTTTTCCATCCCCTCACTTTCAGTCTGTATGTGTCCCTAGGTCTGAAGTGGGTCTCTTGTATTCACCATATATATGGGTCTTGTTTTTGTATCCATTCAGCAAGCCTGTGTCTTTTGGTTGGAGCATTTAATCCATTCACATTTAAGGTAATTATTGATATGCATGTTCCTATTACCATTTTCTTAATTGTTTTGGGTTTGTGTTTGTAGGTAAGGGAGGTTTCTTTCTAATTAGCTGCAGCCAACGCCCTAAGACGGGATTAATTGGTCTAGCCTGCTTCAAATTTCTATTCCTGTACCAATTGCTGGTGCTAATCCTTGACTGGTCAGGCCGAGTCTAGTGTCTACCTTGAGAGAGTCAGATCAACTTCTTTCAAACCACCTGAACTAATGAGTTTACTGTGTAATAAGCAATGACAGGGGTGTGGCACCAGTTGGGAAGGGGGCAGATATGGTTCTCAAAAAAAAAAGGGTTCTAGGCCTGATATGCATACATCTGATATTTTACAATTCCCTTTAACAGATGAGGAACATGAGAGCAAAAGCAATTAGGTGCCTCGATTTGTGTTTTCAAACTCCTTAAAATCAGATCTAATAATTTAAAATTGTGAATTACTTTATAGAAACATCGCTCACGTGCCTCATTTTACCAATGAGAAAACTATGTCCTCCTAAGAGGTAAGTTTGAAAGCTACAGAATGAAAACAAAACCATAGGTTTCTTCGTGTCCAGTAGTATGCTCTTCCTATCATTCCAGGTGATTAATTATATTCTTTTTTTTGAGAATTAATAATTTATAATTGTGTATGTGGTGACTCCATATTTTCCAAATATGTTATTAGATTGCAATGCTCTCTACCATTATTGTGATAAATATACTTCAGTGTTTTACAATGATTACAGAACTGGCCCAAAAGTGTGAGATTGTTTTTTCCTGAGCTGATATTTTGAGTGTGAATTTTTTCTGACTGTCTAAAGGGGCTACTTCTTTGGCCTATACACTTACTGTCAGAGCATCTGCAACCCTCTGCCCCACAAAGTACTAGCCTTATTAGAAAGAAAAATTTGTGACTCTCTTGAGTCTGTTGGAGTGTCTCTCGTTGTAAATAACAAAGCCTAAAACAATGACGTTTAGAGAATAGGTCACTTAATAGCTCACGTAACAGGAAATCAGGTGGGCCAGATTTAGTGTTGGTTTGTCCAGCAGGTCAACAAACTTCTTGTTGGTTTCATCCAGACTCTCATTCTTCCAAAGATTTAAGATAGATACTAAAAGAAATAGGGGCTACATGTTTCCTCATTCACAACCATGGTGGAGAGAGAAAAATGTTCTTATTCACTCTGAAGAGTAAGAAAGAATTTTCCCAAAGGCCTCTTATAAATCTGCTACAGAACTGGTCACATATCCATTAGTAAAGCAACTTCTAGCAAGTGGGTTGGGATTACACTAGGACCATTTAAACCCACCTCAAGATCTGGGGTCAATTCCTACAGATACAGTCTTGCTTCTTGAGGGGGTATTAATGCAGCCACACTATTGACTACTGGACATAATGCTAGATCACAGAGAAAACTCTGGTCCCATTGCTTTCTACTTGAGAAATTTCCAAATAACCACAGGACAGGATTTCAAATTGAGAAGACAAAGATGGAAACCTGACCATAAACCTGATTATTTTTTCAATTCCAAATACGCTAAAGAGTCCTACTCACAGTGAGTAGGACTGAGAAAGTGATTCTGAAATATTGTTAAGAAATACTCTATGAATTAACAATTTTTGAGTTCTATGAACATAGTTTTAAGGATGTCAGATACTTTTTTTATTTCTTTGAACCTTGATAAAATAAAGGGCTTTTCTGAATTGTTCACCCATGAACATGACAGAGCTTAAACTTGAAACCTTGATGTAAACAAGAAAATCAGGAACAATATTGCGTGTATCATATTTCCTGCAGAAAAATGGTCCTTAATGCAAAGGGAAATCAAGATGAACATTTTACCTCTCATTTATTCAGATTGGCACTGCTTTTGTAAGAGAACACTACAGGAAGGATTATGTAAATTACTCTGAATATTTTCACAGACCAAAGAGGAAATCTACTCAACAAAAGTGCTGGGTAATGGTTTGATCTCCAACAGAGAACACCTTCTCTGTTGACCGTTGGCTGCACCCACGTTTTACAGGTTTGTTTATTTTTCAATTGCTCCACAGTTGTTCCAGAGTGTGAGAAGTCATATTCCATTGAACTGGCACTTCCAGTTTTAATTTATGCATGATTATGTACATTGTTTTTCTCCTGTAGTTCTCAAAGAATTTTATGGGTCATTACTGAGTGACTAAAATAGGTGCAGATTTTGCAAGCTTCTGCCAGAAGATGTTTATGACTGTCATCATTCTTAGGACAATCATGTTCCAGCAGGTTCAGGTAGTGTGCAAAACGTGGCACATGTGTGAATTGGCCATTTCACACCACTCTTACAATATTGTCAGTAATAATAAAACCAAGGGAAAGACCTTGGGGAGGGGGATAAGCTACACATTAATTTGATCATGAAGCTTTGATATGTGATCTTTGTTAGACCCAGAGATGCAAAGTACAGCTTGTTTTGTAAACTTCTCACCAAGGGCTAAGCCATAGCTTTATTTTAAAGGTTCCCACTTCTGAGGGAGGTGCCTATCTCACAAAGTCCATGTCTAGAATGTAATATCCTTGAAGTTTCTAGATGATCCTGTCTCAGTACTTGTTTTGTTAATTTTGAAACACAACTTTTCATGTGGCATCTAACACTATAGTGATAAGGAAAGCAAAACCCTCTAAATGTAGTGTTTCAAATAACATGTCACTAGCTATATAAAGCTGGCCACAAATTCTTCCATGTTCACCTTCCCACCTAAAATCCCGACCTCTCTAGAAGTATGTTTTGCCTTCTTTGGGGTTGGCTGTTTTGGGACTTTGTGGACAGAGCTTAGACATATGAATTTGAATACAAATTCAGCTGAATTTCTCCAGAATCTATACTTTTGGATTATTATACTAAATTGCCTGTATTCCTTCTTTCATCTAATGTTTAGTGCCATTTCTTTTTTGATTTCTCTGAGTAATTCACATGATACAGCCATTTTTATATGTCTTCAGAAATATATCCCTCCATTTCTGTATTCCATTATTATATACAATTTTTATTATAATAATTAAAAATGGGGAATATATGTTTACTATTCCACAAATTTTGAGTTTTATTTCAAAATGTATAAATTAAAAATTCCAAAATTTATGTTGTTCATGTAAACATGTAGCATATACTGGTAACTTTTTAGTGTCAGCACATATAAATTAACAGATATGATTTGGGTTGAGATTTCTAAGGAAGGCATATAAATAGTACCTTTTTCCTCTCAAGTTCTGTAGATCAAGTGGGGCAAAAGGAGCGGTAGATGGGGTTAGAATGCCCCTTTATTATTAATAAAATCTAAGTTAAATGGGAATCTGTAGAATGAGAGTCAAATGGACTTCCTAAGTCTAAAGCTGAGTTGGAGAACTTTATCCAGTCAAGCAGCTTGGAATAAGAGACTTCCTGCATGCAACAGTAGAAGCTGCTCTTTGAGATATGAGAGGTAGCTTCCTCCTAAAAAGGAAACAGTATAGAGCCAAGCAAACTCTTGCCAAGTTCAGCAATCAGTAAGGGGTCAGAGAGAGACATGTAGGACTTAAGGATATGTCCTCCTCGTTGAAACCAGGGGTGTTGAACTGATTTTCCTCCCTAACACTTTCACCCAATTGTGGATGCATGCATGGTCACTGGATGGACTAATCATCTGAAAACTACAGACAGCCTTAATCTTATTATTATTTACTTTGTTTCTCATAAAGTTGCAGTCTTTAATTTTTAAAATTTTGAATAAATCATTTAAGTATTGAAGTTAAATGGAATTTCAAGTACAGTGTTTCAGAGAACATATTAGACTAAAAATTAATCATTATTTGTCTGAAATTCAAATTTAACTGGATGTCAAGTGTTTTCACTTGGTAAATTTATCAACTCTACTTTCATGGGATTTTTTGGAAAAATATTAGAATTCATCATATCTAGCTATAGTTAGAAATGTCCACGTTTTATCCCCAAGATTCACTCTTTTTCCAAACTATCTAAAAGCCATAGATTTGGTGGTTGGGAGTAATTTGCTCACTCCAAGCTCCAGAGATGATTTCTGATAAGTATAACCCTACTGAGGTAAAAAAATGCCACTAACACAGTGCTTGGTACAGGTACCTAAAGTCTACTCCAATCAGCATATAGCATTTTTTTGTCCATAAGGGATTTATCTGGGATGGAAATATGATCAATTTCAGAGGTCAAGTTCGTTCAAGATTCAAAAAGAATTATGCTATGGACATCTAGAAAAGATATATATTTTTAGATTTCTCTGAGAGCTACTTGTAGCCAACTTTTGTGTCTTTCTGAAAGATGTAGTATGAAGATATGAAGCCTGGAATTGTCAGTCATTTTGACATCATGAAGGAAGTCAGTGTTGGGTAAACTCTAGTACTATGAAATACAGGGAACCAGAATAAAATTGGATCTTTGAGGGTAAAGATGAGCATCTAAATCAAGACAGATGAAATCTACCCTTCCTTTGGAACTTCCAGTTATGTTGGTCAGCCATTCACCTATATTATTTACCTTTTATTCAACTTTTGCTTTTGTTGTTGTTATTATTTTTAAAGACTTTTTTAGGGCAGTTAACAGCAAAACTGAGAGGAACGTATAGAGATTCCCCATATGCCTCCTGCCCCTATGCATGCATAGCCTCCTCCATTATCAATATCACTCACCAAGGTGGTACATTTGTTACAACTGATGCGCCTACACTGACACATCATAATCACCCAAAGTCCATAATTTACTTAAGGGTTCACTTTTGGTGTTGATCATACTATGGGTTTGAACTATTAAAAACCAAAATTCAACTGAGTAAAATTTAAAGATCTTATTGGCTTTACTCAACAGTTCATGAATCAGGCAAGCATCCCATCTAGCAAACAGAAAGGAGCTCTGAAAAGCAGTACAAAATGGAAGACTTTTATAAGAGTCAGAACAAAGAAGTTATTCTAGCAAAGAGCTGATTGTTTCAGGCAAAGTCATCTTCCTCTGGGCCTATCAGGCAGATTACCTCACTACTGCTTAACAGGAAATTCCAGACTGACTGGTTAGGATTACATCCCTGGGAGAGGCTGAAATTGCAGTTAGGTTAGGTATTAAGTTTCTGTTTGGTAACATGGGCTTAGCACATGTGACTCCATTTTGGGTCTGTTGTCTCTTTGTTAACAGAACAAATGTACAATATAATGATATGTACCACCATTATAGTATCATACAGAGTATTTTCATTGCCCTAAAAATTCTGTGTGCTCTG
Organism: Balaenoptera ricei; assembly: GCF_028023285.1. Taxonomy (NCBI): domain Eukaryota; kingdom Metazoa; phylum Chordata; class Mammalia; order Artiodactyla; family Balaenopteridae; genus Balaenoptera; species Balaenoptera ricei. Next base: position 72,862,759 of record NC_082639.1, on the reverse strand, counting down.
CCTACTCATCCATCTCCTTACTCCAAACACTGGCAACCACTGACCTTTTTACTGTCTCCATAGTTTTGCCATGTCCAAAATGCCATATAGTTGGAATCACACAGTATGTAGCCTTTTCAAATTGCCTTCTTTCACTTAGTAATATGCATTTGTCTGCATATACCACAGTTTATTTATCCATTCACTTACTGAAGGACATCTTGGTTGCTTCCAAGTTTTAACATTTATGAATAAATCTGCTATAAACATCTGTTTGCAGGTTTTTGTAGTGACATGAGTTTTCAACCCTTTGGTGTAAATACCAAGCACAGTTGCTGGATCATATGGTAAGAGTATGTTTAGTTTTGTAAGAAACTGCTAACCTATCTTCCAAAGTAGCTGTATCATTTTGTATTCCCACCAGCAATGAATGAGAAGGGTGTAAGAGAGAAAGTTGGCAATGGGGTTGGACAAAGGGTATTTTAGAGGGAAAATAGTCCTTTTAAAGCAGAGAGCTAAGAGACTGTGCACTGCCTTCAGAACAGTTCAGAATGACTAAGGTTTAGAATGCTTCTCAATAAATGGGAAGTTATTAAACTGGAACTAGATAATAATGCTGTGTGCTATATTGAGAAGTTGAGAATTTATTTAATTTTGGTGAGAATTCATTGAGGAAGTTTAAGCAATGAGGTAATAAAATATTGATATGATCCAGGTCCTCTGGCCAAAATGAGAACAGGTAGGAAAGGAGCAATACTAATGGTAAAACAAGCATAAAACTTGTTAGGAGACCATGGGTACCTGTAATCTAGGTGAAACTGATGAGAACATGAATTACAGAGTCAGAGGTGAAAATATGAAATTTTTTGTGGAAGTTATTAAAAACTTTTGAAAAGATTTTAAAAGTTCTCATCACAAGAAAAAAAAATTTTAACTAAGTTTGGAGATGAATGTTAATTAGACTTATTGTGGTGGTCATTTTACAATATATACAAATACAGAATCATTATGTTGTACACCTGAAACTAATATAATGTTAATGTCAATTATATCTCAATAAAAATAAAAGTAAAGAAATATCTGATCAAGAATAGGCAACAGCTTAAATAATCAATATCAGGAATGAAAGAATGAAACTCAATACAGATCCTATAGACATTGAAAGAATAATAGGAAACTATAATTAATCAATATCCTAATAAATCTTCCAACCTTGATGAAATGCACAAACATATTAAGAGATACAAATTTTTAAAAACTGAGACAAAAAGAAAAAGAAAACCTGAAACTCTGAATCAATACAAACAAATCAAATTCGTAGTTAGAGTCTTTCCCATAAGCAATAGTCTAAGCCTAGATGGCTTAGGAGCTGATTTCAACCAACCACAATTATACACAAACTCTTCCAGAAAAAAGAGGAGGGAACAATCCCAATTTATTTTATGAGGCAAGTATACATTGATACCAAAACTGGCAAAGATACTGAAAGAAAACTACAGACGACTTCCCTCATGAACACAAACACAAAAATCCTTAACAAAATATTAGAAAATTGAATTTGGAAATATATAAAGAAGATACTTACATTGACTGAGTGATGTATATCCTAGGAATTAAACAGTTGATTTAATATTTGAAAAATAATCCATGTAATTGAAAATATTAAGAGAATTTAAAAAACCCATATGATCATTTCAATATATGTGGAAAACAAACATTTTTTAAAATCCAGCATTCATTTAAGTTAAAAGCTATCAGCACACTGGACTTGGAGAAGAATTTTCTCAACCTATTAAAAGGCATGTATGAAAAATTTATAGTGAACCTGTATGATAGTGAAAGTCTAAATGCTTTCCCCCTAAGACTGGAAACAAGGCAAGATAATGGTTTCCTCCACTTCTATTCAATATCCTACTGGAAGTTCTAGCTGTGTAAGAAGGGAAGCAAAAATAAATAAAAGATATAAAGATTGGAAAAAAATTAATAAAATTGTCCTAGTGAACATTTGACATGAATATGTATATAGGACATTCTAAGGAATCAACAACAGCAAAACTGTGTAAAAAACAGTGATTTTAACAGTCACAGGATGCAGAATTATTATAGAAAAGTCCAGGGTATTTCTATGTTAGTAAAGAACAGTTAGAAAATAAAATTTCCAATAAAACATACCATTTATAATGACGTACAAAAAAGAAATGTTTAGGGGTAAATTTAACAAAATATGTTCAAGATGAACATAGTGAATAATTCAAACATTGTTGGGACAATGAAAAGACACTTGGTTATGAAAGACTCATCATGGTTAAAATGTATATTCTCTCCAAATTATTTTATAGATTTCAATACAATCCCAACACAATTCCATCAGGCTTTTCTTTAACATTGACAACCTGATTCTAAAATTTGTATGAAATGCAAAGAACTTATAATAGCCAAAACACTTTTCAAAAAGAGGATTACACTGTCTGATTTCAATACTTACTAAAAAGCTACAGTAATCAAGACATTGTAGTGTTTGTGCAAGGAGAAACATACAGATCAATAAAACAAAATAGAGAGTCCAGAAATAGACAAACACACTAATAGTGCATTTTTTAAAACTATTTTAAAAACTGCAAAATGACATGGCAGTTATTTAATGGGGAAAGGACAATGTTTTCAACAAATAGATATCCCTATGGAAAAAATAAATATAGCCCTTACCTCATAACACATACAAAATTGAACTTAAAAATTTAAAATTTTAAAATTTAAAATTTCCAGAAGAAAACATAGAAGAAAAAACATTTTAACTTTGTTTAGGCAAATGTTTCTTATGTAGAATGCAAAAAAAATAAAAAATGACTTCACCAAAATTAACACTCCAATTCTATGAAAACCATCTTTAAAAAAATGGAAAGGCAATCCGCAGACTAGTTGAACATATTTGTGTTACATGTATCTGATGAAGGACTTATATTCAGAATATAAAAATCATTCTTATGACTCAAGAAGAAAATTAGAACCCCAATTAAAAAAAATAGGTAAAAGTTTTGAACAGACATTTTCCCAAAGAAGATACATGAATGGCCAACAAATGCAAAAAAAGATGCTCAATGCTTTTGGCCCCAGGAAAATGAGATGTTAAACCATGAGATATTGCCATACACCTACTAGAATGGCTAAAATTAAAAATACTGAAAATGCCAGGTGTTAACAAGGATGGGGAGAAAGTAATACATTACTGGTGGGAATATGAAATTAAATAACCACTTTGGCAATCAGTTTGGCAATTTCTTACCATACACCTAAGCAACTCTTCTGAGTATTTACCTAAGAGGTATGAAATGCCTTGCATGCAAAAGCTCATAGAGACTTTCTTCTCAATAGGCAAGAACTATAAATAATTCAAGTGAATGAATAAAGTGTAGTATATCAATAAAATGAAATACTGTTCAGCAATTTAAAAAAAAGACTGTAATATGATATCTTAACTACATAAATAAATATAAAAGGGATTATGGTGAGCCAAAGAAGTTATACAGTTTGATTTTTACATACACAAAATTCTAGACCAAGCAAAATTAATCTATAGTGATGTAAAGCATATCAGTGATGTACAGAAAAAATAGTAGGAGATTAATTGACAGCAAAAGAATATGAGGAAAATTGTGGGGTGATGGAAATTTTCTGCATATCAACTGTGATACTGATTACACTGGTGTAGTCAAAGCTTATCTATTAGTCTAAGTAAATTACACAAAAATTATTACCCCCACTAAAAAACTGATTAAACAAGGTTTGATTTAGGGCTAGTTCCTTATTCTCTACAGGTCTTCATTTTTGTCTATGTTAAGTAAACAAGAGTTGAACTAGAAAATCTTTAAGACTTATCATATTTTTCGTTTCTAAGGAAAATCTTAAATTTCTACCATTTTCCCCCAGAGGAGGAACCTTGATACAGAGGACAGTAGATAGTCTTAGATCAAGGCAAAGCAGGATAAATACTGGGATTCTAAAACTCATTAGTTGACTGAGCAAGAATTCAACCTCTCATGGTTACAATTTCTTCATCTACAAAATGAGAATAAAAATCTATATTTTAGAGTGGTTCTGAAAAACCAAATGATTCAAAAATTTAAGAAGATCTTGACCCTCACTTGCAGCTGAATAGCTGTAAATTCCCCTTGCCTTTCACCAGAGAAAATTTCAGGATTAAAAACTAAAAAAAAAGTTAAATAGAATTATTCCAGAGATCAAATATGTACCCTTATCAACTGAATCCTCCAGGGATGACATTTGATTTTTCTATGAAAGATACCAGCTTCTACTAACTGCCTTTTCAGATGCTCTGAGCACCACACCTGTCATACTATTGAGGGTGAGAAGACAAGCATCAAGGAATAGCACAACAGTGGGAATAAGATAGGCCATCCTAGGGGAGCCTTCACTCTGCACTGGTGTCTCATGCTGAGTACCCTTAGACAGCTGAACCACATGAATCTTTTCTTACTCTCTGACTCAACTGAAAGATTCCCAAGTGAACTATAAAGTTTATTTAGTGAACTTCTTTGGGTATCTCAAATGTATAGTTGAATTTGGTGCAGTTCAGGAAATTCACATTTTAAAAAATCCTCCTTTGATTTTGCTTTGGTTACTTTTCTTCTAAAAAAAAAAAATAAAAAATCCCTAGCTACTTGTGTCTACTGAAGCCCTGAAGCCACAGAATGATTTATAGTATCTTGAGAGCCAACATTACTCAGCCTTGTGGGAAGCAAAATGTGACATTTTCTCAAACATACAACAATATTTTCTTCATGGGTAAAGACTTCGGTTTTACCAGACCACAAGGTGACAAAGAGTTTAAATGAAACGTCAATGACATACCAAACCAGATCAGAAAAATGTAGATACCTCTAAACTCAACCACCACCTACAGACATAGAACATTTCGCAACCTGTGTATCAACCAACCACTGCCAATGGGGTAGTTCAGACAACTCCTGCAGGGCCAATTTAAAAGGGTAAATATGAGAGAAGCTTTCATTAATGTTTCCCTTCATCACGAAAGCAATTTCCTACTGTCATCTGAGCCTTTTACCATGGCGCACTACCAGCACAAGCCATTTTAGTTTACCTCTGACTGTGCACCAAACAGAAAAGAAAACAAATCTAATAATTAAAATGGTCAAAAATTCACCATTTCAAAATGGTTCAATCCTTTAAAACATTTATAGGAGCTCATTTTTCTGAAGAGAGCAAATTGTGAAGGAGAAACAGAGCAATTGCTTTCTTCTCTTCTCAAAATGAGCCAGGGCATTCTACATATTTTCTTTTCTAAGAATGTTAAAGGGTCTGCTAGCATGTCTACTGAACCAGCAGTTGCCTATTTTTATCTTTCCAACTCTAGGTCATGTCTCTAGTTATAACTCTGTGTCACAGTGCTTTTAGGACCAGAATGCTTTCTGACTGATTAAAAAAATGTATACTGGTAGTTCATGCTGAGACGTGAAGATTATCCCCATTCGGGCATAAAAAGACTCTGGCAGATATAGGGTTAATTTTCTTTCCCTTGAGCCAGTAGCTTCCACACCTGTCAGCCATCAAGGTCAGGCTTGCCAGGAACCTAGGAGTGAATGGGCAGGGGCGCAGCTGTAGCAAATTAGTGTATCCCGAGGAGGTCCAGAATAAAAAATGCAAACTCTTGCATATATCTCTATGGGGTTTTGACTGATCCAAAAACGATGTTGCTATGGCAAATCAAGTGTGGTAGGTGCCCCAGGAACTTCTACCACAGCCTTCCCTTACTAATATAAAATATGTAAAATTGTATGTCTGAATATACTTGTGTATATATCTGTATTTTTCATAAGGCCCTTTGGGATTATAGTGAAGCAGCAACGTTTATTTATAATTTTTAAATCATAAGAAATGATTTAGAAGAGGATATAATACTGAAAATGGTCTTTCAGCTACCTCCATCACCAAGTATGGAAACCACATAATTATTGATGAAACAATATTTAAGGATTTTCATCAATGCCCCTTCTCAAGAGTACATAAATATCAAAATACAGCAATCATATATGTGGTTGATTTAAAGAAAGTGACTAAAAATGAACAATTTGGAAAAAAGATACTTGGCCCAATTGTGATGGTATCTTGATATCTGCAGATGCCAATTTCCTTGTTATTTTGAACTGTAAATTCTGATTTGGGTATGTTTTCTTATTTTGTTAAATGTGAAAAATATCCAAAGTGTTATGTCATAATCGAGTCTCTTGTATTCTTGCATAAGATGTTCTAGGCCTTTGAGTCCTGCCCATTTTCAACTTTGTGTATAACATAAAAGGAATGGAATTATAGGAAGGGTAGAAAGGTTATACAGTGGGAAAGGCATAAAAGGTAAAGGGAACATGGAGAGATACTTAAATAGTAATTTATATTCCTGTACTCACTAAATTTCTCTAGTGGAATATGAAGTCAACATTTCAAGCAATAATAGAATAGAAACATTTCAGAATGCTGTGCATTCTCTTTGCTCTGAGCAGGAGCTAAAAAGAAAAGTGGGGGCAGAGGGGTACATCTTAGTGATTCCACAAAGCCAGCACATATCCTCAGTAGTGGAGCAAAAAAAAGAAGTAAATACATCTAATTGCTTGTGAAAGTTAGGCCCATTGACTATGGTTTAATTACAGTCTACTACCAAATTCTACATTAGTATAAAAAAAGTGCAACCCTAAAAAATAAAATAAAATGACTTCTTGGCTGAGCAAAATTTTCTACATAGCACAATCTTACAAGGTCATCATTTAATGTTTCACACACTACAAGCATCATTAATAGCAAAGATATAATGAAATCAATTTTGAAAGAGATCATCTCCCAGGGATCTCTATTTAGATGTGAAGTCTTTGAAGGGGAAGAGGGCAATTGATGGATTAAGAATCAGATTTACCTCAGCACAATCACTCACAGCAGATTTTTAAAATGTCTAAATTGCTATTTGAAAATTTAGGGTATTTGCAGAGATAATTGATTTAGAGACTTCTCAATTCATCAGGATACATCAAGCATCTTAAGAAAAGGAGTTGCTTTAAATATAGTGGCTATTATTGGATTTCATAGAACCTATTTCTTGAGGACCTGCAGAGTCTGTAAATTTCTGCTGAGTGAATCTCACTCTGCAATGGAGATGGTTAACTGGGTACTAACTGACTCAGCAAGACCAAATTGATCTGCAGAATAGAGAGTCCACACTCTCATTTTCTTCACTTTCCAATGACACTGATCCATCATTGCCCCTCGACTCTGCCCTCAAATTTTCTTGAAGGGTGGCGGAAGTGCTTAAGAACAGTGAGATACCTTGCTTCTTCACCAAGACTGCCAGCACATGTCCTAGCACAGGCACACTGCAATATTTTGTGATATGTGCATTTGTAGCCATCTTGAGATGTTCATCAGGGGAGCAATCTATTTTCACATGTGCTTGTGGGAAGGCAATGAGTTGGAAGGATTTTTTTTTTTTTTTCAGTACTGCAAGTTGAGTAATGAAAAAAATGGTTTCAATAGAAACCATTGACCTAAGTATATTCTACTTGTACCACTTCTTCCCCTTGGGGGCATTGCCCACTTCAGTGCTATAAAACCATAACTGAATGAAGAAAATGGATTCCCAAATTGAAATTTTGATTTCCATAATAATTTAATTCAATGAATCGTTTAAGGGTAAGAATTGTCCATACTAAACTTATTGTCTTAAGACAATGGTAACCAAAGGGTAGTTTTAATAATCTTCTACAGAACAAAACAGATGTCAAAAAATAGCAACAATTTAATTATGTAATGATCATGTTGCTACGTAATGGAAGTGTGATGTGGTCACTCTTTCTAGTAGTTATCAGTCATGATATTATCCCTTCTTGTTTAGTGGTACAGTCAACAGCAATGAACCAGGGTCTAGTTTCTCTGCTCTGTGCTGGCATTAGTTAGAACTTTGGTTTTAAGTAAGAGAAATTAGGTTTTACTAGTGTGGGGTGAGTATTTAAACTTGACATATGTTAAACTCATATATGCAAAAATGTAACATTCTTTTTTATCTACAACTATATTCATATTTTTCTCAAGCTTAGATTCTATTTAATGGTGATAGGAGGAGCTAGAATGGATGAGATTTTAAGTATGTCATTTAAAAGTAACTTACCTCTTTCATTTTTAATTTGTCCCTTTGGTGTTATCTCTGCTTTTTTCCCCTTCCTTTTCTTTCTGGCCAAGATAGTACCTAGACATAGCATGAGGCACCAGAAAAACTCAAATTTGAGTAGTGGCCTTCTCTAAAATGTCTCTTGTCCCCCTTGGTCATTGTTTATCCTATTGTCATCTTCTTTTGACATCGGTGGCTGATGGAAGCCATGTTTATGTTCTATTTTGTTTTTTTCTGCACACTCAGTGCCTAGATGTCACATTCCTTCTCCAAACAGAAGGCTCTGCTGCTCTGATGTGGCCCCACCTAACCCATTCCTGCTATTGCTGCTCTGCTGAATCTCAGCCACAATGTTCATTCGACCCTTCCCTTAAGAAACCCTCCCAAGTGAATCAATGATTTCTCTGTCCCGCACTGGGGGCACACAGTGACTTTGAGACATTTCCTTCATTAGGTGCATAATGTGTGGAATCAAGGGTGAGAGTAGGATAGGTGCAGTTTGTGGCCATTTAGCCATCGCAACTCAGCTGCACATGTCCAAAGCTAGTGTGGGATATTCAGCCAAGTGACCTCCTCATTAGGACTAAAGGTTGTGGGCCCCAGCTTCCTTTTCTTTCATCACCCCACCACCACCACCACCACACACACCTACACTTCTGCAGGTTTTCTGTCATTACCCACTCTTCATCTTGAGGCTTACCCTAAGGTGATCCAGAATGGGTAGGTGGGGGAGAACTACATACATTGGCATCTAATCTTTTGCTCTTTTCTCTCTCACTCTTATCCTATCTACTCTACAGGCTCAGAAGTTTCTTTATGTACTGTCTCATGGATTCTTTCATTCTATCCATGTTCTATATAGGAAAAGTTTCAAATCTCCAAAATTTGTTTTTAACATGTAGGAAGAATTAGAATTTACAAATTCTTTTGCCTTTTATTTAAGCCTAGATTTCAAAACTACTGTTTTTTTGGACACCAGAGTCCTAATTTACCAAAAACACTGGACATCTTTGCTCCAGATTATATCAGACTTTCTCCTGAATCATGGACATGTTTTGATTTAATGGATGGGAAGTCAAGGAAGATATAATTTAAAGTAAATACAAAATACAAGATTTGATCTTTTAAAAATATTACATCCATTTTCTAGCTCACAAATAGTGGAAAATGAAATTTAAAGATTCTGGGGTATCTCGTAAACCAAAGGAGAAACTGCATCAGAGCCTAGAATTGCCTGGTGCCAGGGCTCAACATACTGTGGGGAATTTCTTCCATATTTTCTATGTTACTCATCATGTTTCTTTATGGCTTTTATCTTCTCATCTCTTTTATCAGTTTTTATCTTTATGGACCAACTTTCTCTACATGTTACTTTACAAAATGGAAAATATGAGAGCCCTGTTAAACTCTCCAGTTTTTACATTTCCTCAATCCAGCTTTAACTGGGACTGGAATACCATTGCCCTTTTCCAATTTACTAAATAAGAAATTTAATTGATTTAGTTTGGATCATGAGCCCACATTTCATTCAACTTTTGGTCAGGGGAACAAAATGTTATAGCATAAGCATTTTTTTTTTTTTTTACTATTTATTTATTTATTTATTTTGGCTGCCCTGGGTCTTAGTTGCGGCATGCGGGATCTTATTTGCATAAGCATTCTTCATATGCATCAGGGCTGGGAGTGAGATTTTTTTTTCATTCCTCTTTTTCTTTTTAAGAGAAAGACTGTAAGGTAAAAATCCATAAATGTTCACTGTAATATTTTCCTAGCATTTCTATTGACATTATTTCTATTTACTTATGAAACAAATCTGATGCTTCCTTGTGCAGTTCTTCTAAAATATACAATGAACTGTTTTTTGTTTTTTGGTTTTTTTTTCTGTAAAGTCTACCTTTTTAAATTTGAGGACTAAAACACTTTTATACTCATTCTAATTCTGTAATTTCTCAAGACAATGTTTCAAGACATTTTAACAAATCGTTTATGATTAAAACAAAAACAAAGAAATAAAACCACATGGTACTAATAATCTTTTCCAGGTTAATAGTCAGAGTTTTCAGGATTTATGGTTTATTCCTCTGGGTTATCCAGGACTTTGATTTTTTTTTTTTTTAATCAATGACCTATCCAAGATATTCTTCTCAGTACACACTATTTTAGCTAATCAGTTCACTTTGCATCAGTATGGTGTCATTTTGAGGTATTGTAATTTAAACTATATCTTGACTACTAAAATATTTATTTAAAAAAATATATATATTTTCCACTTTAACTTGTTGACGTGGTGACTGATATTTGTTTCTAATAACAAACCATCCTTGCATTTCAGTTATAAACTTTTTTATGGGCTGTGTTTATTTTTTAAGTACTGGTAGATTCATATTCTCAATTAGAATCTAATTTTATTTTGGATTGTGCATTTAAAATGATCTTGAGATTTTCTTTGTTAATGTTATCTGTCTTTGGCAGATGTTGGTATCAATGTTCTGCTGATTTCATGAAAAATATTGGAAACATTATATTTCTTAATTCTCTGAAGTAACTTAAATAGAATTTAGATAGAAAATTTAAACAGAATTAGTAATACTGGTTGATTTTATTTTTGAAGTAATTCGGACTTAAACCTTTCTTCAATTGCATTTTGGGGAGGTTTCTTTGTCCCAAATTCCTCTATAATGAAGAAGAATTCCAAAATTCTTCTACAATGATTTTTAGTTGTTGTTAGGTTAAATATTTTCTTAATTTTGACAATTTTTTTTTCTAGAAAATTATGTACTTCACTTAGGTTGTCATATTTATTTACATAGAGTTGAACAATACATTATTATTTTAAAGTTCCTGCTATATTTTTTATTTTTAAATTTGATAAAAGTCAGAAAAAACCTAGGGAAGTAATACTTATTAATGTAAAGGAAATACAGGCATACCTTGGAGATATTGTGGGTTCAGTTCCAGACTACCAGACTAAAGCAAATATCTCAATAAATGAGTCACCCAATTTTTTTTTTTTTTTTTTTTTTTGGTTTCCCGGTGCATATAAAAGTTATGTTTACATTACACTATAGCTTACTGTGTGCAACAACATTATTTATATTACAAAACTCAATGTACATACCTCAATTTAAAAAATATCTTCTTGCCAAAAAATGCTAATCATCATTTGAACCTTTAGGGAGTCTTAATCTTTTTGCTGGTGGAAGGTCTTGCCTCAATGTTGCTGGCTGCTGACTGATCAGGATGATGGGTGCTGAAGGTTAGGGTGACTGTGACAATTTATTTTAAGACTGTGTCAAAATAAGACAACAAAGATGTTTGCCACATTGATTGACTTTTCTTTCATGAACAATTTCTTTGTAGCATGCAATACTTTTTGATAGCATGTTACCCACAGTAGAATTCTTTCAAAATTGGAATCAGTCTTCTCAGACCCTACTGCTGCTTTATCAACACAGCTTATATAATATTCTGAATCTTTTGTTGTCATTTAAACAATCTTTATAGCATCTTCACCAGATGTAGCTTCCATCTCAAGAAACCATTTTCTTTACTCATCCATAAGAAGCAAGTCCTGATCCATTAAAGTTTTATCATGAGACTGCAGCAATTCTTTCATATCTTCAGGCTCCATTACTGATTCTAGTTCTCTTGTTATTTTCACCACATCTGCAGTTACTTTCTCCACTGAAGTCTTGAACCTTTCAAAGTCATCCATGAGGGTTGGAATCAACTTCTTCCAAACTCCTGTTAATGTTGATACTTTGACCTCTTCCCATGTATCATGAATGTTTTTAATGGCTTCTGGAATGGTGAACCCTTTCCAGAAGGTTTTCAATTTACTTTGCCCAGATTCATCAGAAGAATCACAGTCTATGGCAACTATAACCTTACAAAATGTATTTCTTAAATAGTAAAATTTGAAAGCCCAAATTACTCCTTGATCCCTGGGCTGCAGAATGGATGTTGCATTAGCAGGCGTGAAAACAACATTAATTTTGTTGTTCATCTCCATCAGAGCTCTTGGGTGACCAGGTGCATGGTCAATGAACAGTAATATTTCAAAAAGAATCTTTTGTCTTGAGCCATAGGTCTCAACAGTGGGCTTAAAATATTCAGTAGACCATGTTGTAAACAGACGTGCTGTTATCTAGGCTTTGTTGTTCCACTTATATAGCACAGGCAGAGTAGATTTAGCATGCTTCTTAAGGACCCTAGGATTTTCAGAATGGTAAATAAGCATTGGCTTTAACTTAAAGTCACTAGCTGCATTAACCCCTAACAAGAGAGTCAGCCTGTCCTTTGAAGCTTTGAAGCCAGATATTGACTTCTCCTCTCTAGCTATGAAAGTTCAAGACGACATCCTCTTCCAATATAATGCTGTTTTGTCTACATTGAAAATATGTTGTTTAGTGTGGCCACTTTCATTAATTATCTTAGCTAGATTTTCTGGATAACTTTCTGCAGCTTTTACATTAACACTTGCTGCTCCATCTTGAACTTTTATGTTATGATGATGTCTGCTTTTCTTAAACGAAATGAACAAACCTTTGCTAGCTTTAAACTTTTCTTCTGCAGCTTCTTCACCTCTCTCAACCTTCATAGAATTGAAAAGATTTAGAGCCTTGCTATGGATTAGACTTTGGCTTAAGTGAATGTTGAGGCTGATTTGATCTTCTATCCAGACAACTAAAACTGTCTCCATATCAGCAATAAGACTGTTTCACTTTTTTACCATGTGTGTGCTCACTGGAGTAGCACTTTTAATTTCTTTCAAGAACTTTGCATTCGCAACTTGGCTAATTCTTTGGTGCAAGAGACTTAGCTTTAGGCCTATCTTGGCTTTTGACATGCCTTCCTCACTAAACTTAATCATTTCTAGCTTTTGATTTAAAGTGAGAGATGTCTGACTCTTTCATTTGAACACATAGAGAACATTGTAGTGCTATTAATTGGCTTAATTTCAAAGTTGTTGTGTCTCAAGGAGTACAGAGGCCCACAGAGAGAGAGAGAGAGAGGGAGAGATGGGGGAACACTCAGTTTGGGGGGCAGTCAGAACACACACACATTTATCAATTATTTGCCATCTTATCTAGGTGTGGTTTGTGGGTTGTGGCATCCCAAAACAATTACAGTAGTAAGTCAAAGATCACGGATCATAGATCACCACAAAAATACCATAATAATGGAAAAGTTTGAAATATTGTGAGAATTACCATAATGTGACAGAGACATGAAGTGAGCAAATGCTATTGGAAAAATGGCACCAATAGATGCCGGGTTGCCACAAACTTTCAACTTGTAAAAAATGCAATATATCTGAGGTGCAGTAAAGTGAAGTGCAATTAAATGAGTTATGTCTGTAATATTAAGCACATAAGCAAATGCAACTTAACAGTTGATGAAATAATAATCTGGCACCAGATGAGCAATTTGGTCCAATGAAATCACATGAATTTACTGCTGAAGCTTATTTTTTTCCACTTACTAGTTGTCAAATCTTAGGCAATTGATTTAACTTCTCTGAGCCTCATTTTAAAAAGTATTGAGGAAAGAATGCCTAACTTTAAATATTTTGTCAGGACCATTGAAATAATCAATAAAATTGCCTAGTGTAGCGATAACAGTTAATGCTAAGTAAATTTTATTTTCACTCCAGATAGGGTTTACCACTAGATACGGATCATTCTAGAAATCTAAGGATAATTCAATGTTTTGAGTTTGCAGAAATAGAGACACCGATGTAGAGAACAAACGTATGGACACCAAGGGGGGGAAAGTCATGGGGGGGGCGGTGGTGTGATGAACTGGGAGATTGGGATTGACATATATACACTAATATGTATAAAATAGATAACTAATAAGAACCTGCTGTATAAAAAATAAAATAAAATAAAATTCAAAATTTCGAAAGAAAATTAAATAAGAAAAGACAAGTTTCATTACAATGATTATGTCAATACCAATACCTTATTTTAATAACAAAAAAATTGTGTAAATGATACAGAGAACAATATTGAGTTTCTCTTTTGTAATATGTCTCTAAAAGGCTAGTTTAAATTATTAAACTTTAATTAGATAAAATATTAATCAGGTTAAGTATTGATTGAATGCATCAATTTAATACAATTATTTAATTATATTAAAATTAATTAAAATCAAATTTTAATTGATTAAATACATATTTTTTCTTTCACCTCTCTCACAATGATCAGTGTAAAGTAAAAAATCCTTTTCTCTGCAGTTTGATCTTGAGTTAAATCAGAACCTCAGGATCTTAACTCTACCAAAGGAGACTTTTTTTTTAAAACTACCTTTTCATAGAAGGATAAGCCAAAAGTATGGTCAGAATATAGAGTCCTTTTATTCTGTTCTATTGCTTCTCTCATGGCTGTATGTTATGGCTGCTAAAAATAGGAAATCTAGGTTTCCAATGCAAGATCCAGTTTTTTTTAAATGTCCCAATTTAACCAAGGTGTGACAAAAATTAACCAACTCAAGCAGGGCAATTGTCTGATGCAATATTCAGGTTGCAGTAGGACATGTGATTGCTAAGGACAAACAGGATTGCTTTCAAACAGTAGTTCAACATATCTCAAGTTTAGGGTGTGTTGCATTACACCCAACTACAAAGCTTATGTAAAATAAAGTTAGGCTGTCTTATAATTTTACCATGACACACATCTTACAAATTTCACACATATACATTTACACATACACATACACACACACACACATATACATTCATACACATTTTACCAAATGCACACCCATGTTGCTGTAATGACTGGGTCAGGATGGGTGCCAGCTTCATATAGTAACTTGGGCACTTGTGTTGATGCCTGATACCCTGTCAAGGCTCTCCTCTGTCCTGTGGTAAATTTTTCTGGATAGGGGGTATGTGGGTATTTTTAACTTTGCTTACCAGCTGGCCTCAATAAAGTGTGTTTCATTACAGTAGACACATTTCAATAATGTTTATTTCTGATGGTAGGAGTCTGGATTTCAGAAGCTTTTGTTCCAGAACGACCTGGATTCATTAAGCAATTTTGCTCACACTACCCCGGATAACTTTTTGTGCTGCATATCATACATACCCAACATATTTATGTGCGAGTAAAGAGGCATCAGCAGACATACAGATATAAAATGTTATTACTGGCTGAGTCAAAATGACTTGTTGATCATTAAATTTCCATTTTCATGACAGCCAAAACAAATAAAATATGCACTAACATGACCAGATGTCCCTAATGGCTAACATTTAAATAAAATTTCCCCTCACTGATATATATGTAAATACATTCATTTGCACACAGACATACACACACACACACACAGATTTGTTTAAATTATATCTTCTCATTGTACTGGAAGCTCCATGAGGACCATAATATGTACATTGCTGCATTCTGATATCTAACACAGTTTTTGGTTTAATAAGTACATGATAAATAATAACAAAAATAGTCAACATAACAATTCATAGATATATTCTAGAGCAGCAGTCACAAAATTTCATTGGTACACAGACATATCCATTTGTTGATATATTATCCATGATAGTTTTCTCACTACAATAGCATATCTGAGCTGTTGCAACAAAGACAGCACAGCTTGCAAAGGCTAATAAGCCTAATATTGGGCCCTTTACTGTAAAAGTTTGCTCACCCATTTCCTAGAGGCATAATCTTTAAATTTATATAAGTAAACATGTATTAAATGGTTATTGTTATTGCATGCTATTTTGTAATTTCTGGCCAGTACAGTAATAACAAAAACAAATAAAAGTAAATGATGAAAAAATTCAGAGCAAGATAAAATTATGAGAATATTTTATGATTATTTGAAAGATAAAAATTAATTATAAAATTATTAGAATTAGAAAGACGTTTCATGATAGTGACCAAATTACTTAATTGATTTAAAGTATACTTTTTGAGTGCATACTGTTCACCAGACATTGTACTGATACAACATATTTTTTTTAAAAAAAGCTTAAGAAAGAGATTACAATTTATCTTTTTATTCTCTTTCCATCATTTTCTTTAGCCTAGACTATGGCAACCACTCTTCAACTTCCTCTGATTTTGTCCTTTTCCAGAACACACTTTACTACTAATCAGGTGATTTCCCTGTCCTTTGGTGGTTACCCATTTTACTTGGCATAAAGGCCACCATACTTATTGTGCTTTACCAAGCCCTTCATGATATGGCTCAATCCAAGACCCTCTTGAGGTAGGTAAGAGCCAGTGGTAAGAGCCATGAGCTCTGGAGTCAATTGGTTTGGGTTCAAAACTTAACTCTACCTCTAACTAACTGTATGAACTTGGACAAGTTATTTATCCCTTCTCTGCCCTTGTTTCTTCATCTATAAAATGGGAATAGCAATTGTAACTAAGTAATATGTTGTTAAAAATTAAATAATTTATATAAAGTACAGAGAAAAGGGTTTGAATCATAGTGAACACAATAAATTATGCTATCAATACCTGATCAATTTTGAGTCTTTTCAATTCATGTTCACTACCCCAGGTTTGCTTCTATAATACTAAACAAACCAGGCCTAGGAACATGATGGCCCTTTCCTTGCAATGCTGTCTTTGAAATCCCTACTTTTGTCCTGATTTGGCTTGGCTATGTCCTACTTTGACTTCAGGTCCATGTGAAGGATTATGAAGGATCTGAGATTTTACTCTATTTGTAGTCAAGCAAGTTACTCTGCCACAGTTTTGTGGATATTGACAGAAAACATAAGGTTCTTGGGTTAGGGATAAAGAACCTTATTACTCACGGTAATAGCAGTTGCAGAGTTTCAGTTTTAGGTTTTGTTGTGTTCTCTGAGCCCAGTTCCTACAGTGTGATGCAGAGGGTCAAGCAACCCCTGTACATGCAGTGGTTACCTTACAGGAGAGCAAACCTGAGCTTAGAGAAGCTGACTTTTATAATGGTCAGTAAGAATGTCTGCCTTTTTTTTTTTGTCAAGGAAGACACTATATATTCCAACACTACAGGAAAATCTGTCCTTTGCTCTGGAGTGAAACACTAGCTATATCTTCCAAGGATAGTTACAGTACAAACATCGGTGAAAAGATAGTTAACAATAAAGGCGGTCAGTGTCTCTGCTAGCAGGAGGTTTAGAAATGCAAGAGTGACATGGGACAAAGGCATCTTAACAGTCTCAACTAGAATTCTTCCATTCTGTTCTTCCTTAAGACAG